>NC_049170.1:89021767-89163038 GCF_009769625.2 Cygnus olor | reverse complement strand
AATAAACAGATCCAAAACATCATCAAATGCAAACTACATTATATATATATATATATCCTATGGTATAATGAAGTGTGAACTGGTGCAAATACTTTAATGTTAAAACATACTAACTGAACAGCATGAAATAATATGATTTATATCACACAAAACAAAAACAAAAAAAAACCCACACAACAAACAAACAAACAAAAACAATAGATAATAGATTCCTTGTGGTCCGTCCGTCCGCCCGTCCGTCCTTTCTTCCTTCCTTCCTTCCTTCCTTCCAGTAAGTAAGTAAGTAAGTAAGTAAGTATAAAACTTACAAGAAAATCAAAAACTGCCTTCTGGATGTTCTAAGCTCATGAAAAGTGCATTTCTTGCAAAATCATTATGGTTAGAAATTCCTGTGTAGCTCTGCCTGTGATGTATAAGTTCCAAACACTTGTCCAAATTAAATTCATAGTTTAGACTCTCTCATTCTTCATACCCTTTCTGTACATAAGAGTTTTTCAGGGTATCAGTGAAGTATATTCACATTATCTGAAGTTATTACTGTGGGATTAAGATTTTCTTCTTCTTCTTCTTTTGGTAGGCTTTCCTAAGATAAAAACAAAGACCAAATGATTTAAAGCTAAGATTGCAATTGATATGTGTGTGTCTTCATGTGTGTATATATATATATATATATATATATATAATGTGTGTGTTAAATTACATGTATGTTTATCTTAATATAAAAGAACTCATTTTAAGCATCTAATTATTTTTCCCTTTCAGGCCAGAAATCTAGATATTACCATGCAGTGATCTGAACAGACACCTAACTGAAGATCTAACAATATGTAAACAAACAAACAAGTAAGTAAATTATTTGAAGATCAATTTTGGTAGGTTTATGAATAGAGAAATGTTTTATTTCTACATACATGCCTAAGTAATTAGATGCCAGTAGATGGTGCTCACTGTGTAGTATAGCCTCTGGGGTTAGTAAGACCAATAAAATTTGTTGCTGTGCAATGAAATTGATGTCTGTGCAACTCTTTACAGCTACTCTGAACAGATGGTAGGTATGTTCTGTTTAATTTAGTGTGTAGTACTAGCTTGAATACAGATTCATATACCACATGAAGACTTTTCAGGGAGTGCTTTAGCTGGAAAGAGAGAAGAGATCCATACCTCTCCTGTGGATGACAGCTTGGTGGCACAAGAGGTGAAGTTACATTGGGAGAGATTCAAAGGAGAAAAGATATGGAGGGACACTCTCAAAACAGCAGATAACTAAGGCCAAGAAGAAACATAAAATTACCTACAGTAGGTTGCGAGGAGAAAAGAGAATGACAGACAAGGGGTCACAAGACTGAAGGAAATGCTGCTGAAAATAGGAAAATTACAATCTGAATAGGTTAAATGAAAGTGGATATGAAGAAGAGACACAGAAGACAAGACATTCAAGAAAATTAGTAGGGAAATATGAAGGATAAATAAGTGAGATGGGGCTAAGAGAGAATAATACTTGTAGGGAAAAGAGTCATAGGGAAAACAAATATGCAATGAAATGACTATGTGTATACTTAGGAAATACATATTATCACAAATACCACCTTGGTGTAATGTTTGAACAAGAAGAGTGAGGGTTAAATCCTAGCAGTTCTTGAAATGAATTCACTGACTTGTGCTCCCACAGAGAGAGAAAGAGAGTATATTTATTTATTTATTTATTCTGCTTGGAATACCTTGGGGGCAGGTCTGTCTAGAGCACTGGTTGGTGCCTGTCTCCTGGAAGGCTGCTATATTTGGAAGCGTATTGAAATTGACATTTGTCTCTGTGTAGTTATTTGCTATACTGTTGCCTGTGGTTGTGATGTAGAGCCCAGTGACACTGCCTAGTGTGGAATAGAAATGCTCTGGTGACTTGTTTGGATTGTGCCATGAGACACATTCTTGGACTAATACTGCCAGCCTGACAGTAAGATTAATAGTGGCAGATCTAAAATGTGTTGGATGGAGACTGCTACCAGTTTATTCAGAAGGCTCACTTCATTTTCCTATGGCATATGTGTAGGCAGAAGGGTAGCTGCAGGCCCAGAGGAATTCTTCCCAGAAAGTTCCTACTGAGAAGTGGGGAGATAGAGAGGGAAGTACAGCCTTCTTTCTCTCTTCCAGCAGATGGTGGCAGAGATCCTTCCCTAGACCTTCCACAGCCATTTGTGGTTCTCTGCTTCTCAGTCTTATGAGCCTGATGTCATGACATAAAGGCAGCAAAGTATCTGTGTCGGGGCATGGTGGAAGAAGTGATGAAAGCAAGGGAGACGGTATCTTGGAGAACAATGTTACAAAATCTGAAAGTGTCAAAGTTATTTGTTAGATCTGCGTACACTAGTGTATCTTAATGATTTGTAAACTTAGCAGAGCTTCTATTAAAAAAAAAAAAAAAAAAAAAGTACATCACTTGTGTACCTAGAATCCTAAAACATTCCCTGTTTGCAAGAATAATGTTTATATGCTGGGGAGGGTGGGAGGAGGTGGGGGGGAGGAATATTTCGAGATTGTTAAATTTAATGCAGGTTTAAAAAATTTTTTTAACAACTCTTTCAATCCATGTCCTGCTTTATAGAAAAAAAAAAAAAAAAAAAAAAGAAGAAAAAAGTACCTATAAAAAGAAACTAAAAAAAGAAGTAACAGATATGTCAAAGCAAACTGTAAAATATAATTAATATTGCTTTTTCAAAATTCGTTTTTATATCTTTAGACCTTCTTCATCTACCAATACATTATTTATCTTTGATTTTTGTGTATATGTTTAAAAATTGTTAGCATCTAAATTTTATGAACACAACTGATTTCATATAAATTTATAATGCAAAACAAGATGATATATAATTTAGTCTGTGGAAGGTACACGGCTGTTTAGCTTCAGCATACCTTAGCTGTAGAAACAGCTGCTCTGAACATGGAAACAGTGTTCCAAAGATACAATCAATGAATGATTTGTCTTCTTCGATCAGTGTCTAAACCTTACTAATAATTTTCTCATTACATTAAGATTTACATTTAAGATACTGTAATTTTTCTTATGTTGTTATTTAGCTGAGTTAGCTTAGATTTTGCACAATTTTGTGCATTTAGAAATTTCACACAACTATTTCATACAGAGATGTGAATATCATGCCAGTTAAACTAATGTTTTTTATTTGCTTAAAACTGCTGCAGCTGTTTGGCAGCCTTTTTCAGACCTAATTATTGCTTTGAGGACCTGTAACTGGCAACTTACCTCACCCATTAACTGAATCTAGGGGTTAGAAAACTGAGTCGGGCACTGTCCTTCCCTCTGCAATGACGTTTATGCCGGTGAGTGGTGTGAAGTGCTGGTTTTCAGGTTGGAGAGGCTGCCTCCTACTCTAGCTCTGATTCAATCAGCCTTTCCAGAATGTGTCTGTCATTAAGGATATAAGTACTCCCTTTGAAATCAATGGCACTATTCGCACACTTAGTCAGATGTACTGAAAGTAGATTGCTGAACTGGGACCATTCTGCACCACCTAAATGACTATATACTCTTCAGGACAATGGAAAATCAGTCTCAGAGTTACTTTAAAAATGACTCAGAAAATGATTATATTTGCTTTCAACTGTCTTCTGGTGAAAATGAACTGTTCAAACAAAATGTGGAGAATTACCACTCATAGCACTGGATATATATATATATATATATATATATATAAAAAGAACAGATATAAAAAAAAGTTTTCTCCTGTTATTTTGACAATATTGCAGGTTGATTTGTGATGCTGTACCAATAAAGTTAAGGAACTGAATTGTTATTCTAGCATTGCATGTTTGGAGTACAATATAGAGGCTGATTTTCTGTTTATGAAGTGCTTGAAAGAAAAATGTGTTGATTATTCACATTTAATTCTTCAAAAAAAAATAATCAGGTGTAATAGGGGAGAAAATTGTGTTCCCTCTGTGAATCTAAACACCTGTTGATTTTCTGTAGTACTTTTCTTTCCTAAAGAAAGTACGGCTTGATCTGTACAGAACCCTACTCTGATTTCTTGCAATAGTGGTGGTATGTTAACTCTAGCAGGGATAAAATTTGGTGTAGTTAAAAGTCATGGTGTTTCACAACACAAATATTTTGTCAATAGAATAAATAGAGGACCAGACATAAACAGAAATGTAACATAAATATACTTTAGAGTTCACTGTTATGTTGACTTAAACCAATCAATAAGTGTTATAAATGGTCCTTGACCATCCTTGCCAAATGTATGCAACTGGAAACCACAGAAAAACAGTATAATGAGAAGACTGAAATTAAAAGACCATCATGGTCTCTCTGCATCTAGTGGGGCTCAAGGTGTGGTCTCCGTTGCTTTGGGGTAGCAGACTTTACGTAACAGTTATGTAAGCTTGGATTTTTATGACTCTGCATTCATTTTCTTGTTTCATTTCTGCTTCTGTACTTTTATTATTTTTATCCATCAAATCAACATGTATAATTACAGAAAAGTCATTTTGTTTATTTGTTTTTATTTTTCTTTAGAAAAAAATAGCTATTAGTATAATTTTACTTGGTTGCTAATGCTTTCCATTATATGAGACATTTTTTACTTATAATATCCTCTTGACTTATTGAACTGCTCCCACCTCTCTCCTTAATTGTTTAAATACAATTAGAGGTCTGGATGAAATGAATCACCTTGGCAAGAATTCAGCCAGCTTTACTGCCAGAGACTGGGTGGGAAAAAATGTTATATTGGCACACTTGATTTCAAAACAATTCCAAATGTGTCCATGTGTGGTATCAATTCCAGCTGAAACTCTGGAGGGTGACTAATTAAAAGGTATTGTAAATCCATTGTGACACACTAAGTGTGTCATGCCAAAGTGTGGTTTAGCAAATGTATCCTAGAAGACAGAAAATTATCAATGGTATCCTTGAATGGCCTCTACAATGAGGAAAAAAAAAAAAAAAAAAAGCCATAGATTTCTGCTATTTTTATCTTTTCTTAGCAGAGGTCAATCAGTGACCCAAAACAGGATGGGAAGATGGGACAAAGAGTGCTAACCAGTATGGCTGGATTGATTAAAGAGGTGTGATAAGCTGATGCCAAGTGGAATCTATAGTACTGTAATTGCCTTATAAGAATGGAAGACAGACAGGTCCTCTACTTTTCCTGTGTGTGTAATTCTTTCTGCCTTCAGGATGTCCTCTGAGAAGGTTGTTCAGGCTCTCCTTGGAGTTTCTGAAATGTCTTCCAGAGCAAGATTCCAGTTTTCTGTTTTCTGGGTGCTTCAGATTTGGTCTTCAGGGAAAAGTGAGGTGTCTGATGTTGGAGGGGTAGTGTTATGCACTGTGCGAGTTGCAGAGATGGCTAAGGCAGGAAGAGCTCAGCAGCTTTGGCTGTTATGGAGATGTGTTAGAGAATGCAGGAAAGGAAGTACAAGACTCGGGAGGAGAACATTTGAAGGGAAAGAAAATAGTAACTTTGGAATGGTTAGGATAGCTGGAGTGGAAGAAAAACTGAAACTGGGAGATTAGGAGGGGTGAGATTTAGGAAGAATGAAGAGATTCTCTGTGGTGGCCAGGAGAAGTAAGAAATAGCACTCTAGGCAGACAAAGGAGAAAAAAAGTAAATTAATTGAGCATTCACGTAGAAGGGGCTTGGGAAGCTGCCTGCCTTGTCCTGCAAGTGTATTAGGCTGGTGATAGCATCTCTTTTTCCTCTCTTCATCCTCTGCTAGAAATATGAAAGTGGTAAATGGAAAAAAAAAAAAAAAAAAAAAAAAAAAGAAACTGTGTCTTAATAAAACAATTGCAAAACAATTAGTTTCCAGAGGTAATACAGTTACCTCCCTTATAGTGTTGTAATGCAGCCTAGCCCCATACACTATATTCTCACCCAATTCTGGAAAGGATATAAGGATATAAGGATATCTTTTTTTTTTTTTTTTTTCTTTAGATGTGTACTCCTGTGTTTCACTCATCAATAAGTCATTTTTCAGTTAATACGCAATTCTGTGTCTTCAGGCCAGCCAGCCTCATCTAGGCACAGCTAAATGAAAGTACTCTTAGTTCCTGAAACACCACTAACTAAAAGGTTCCCATTGACTAGATGGATTATAAGCAGAATAAATAATAATAATAATAAAAATAAAAAACTTCATATCAGAATACTTATATAGAATAGGTTCAAAACAGAGCTTGAGCTTTCAGAAGGTTTCACAATATTTTTCTTTAATAAACATGAACTATATTATTTTAAATATCTTCCCATTTTTTTTTCTTCTTCTAACAGCTGTTTCTTTCATACTTCTCTTATTCATAAACACATGATGAAAAACAAACATGATCTGGCAATTACCAGAGGGTGTCTTCATTTTGATAGTTTCCTTAGAGGCTACATTATTCTTCCACCATTTTTACATTCACAAGCTAAAAGATTACAGTAGGAGGTGTTTAGACTGTGGAGAGAATGTTCTCCCATCTGTGGCAGTATACAGAAGTATCTTTTTATAGAAGGATTTTTTATTTTTTTTCCCCTGAGTATATGGATACTGAGATGTGTAGGTTTATTGATGAAACGTCCAAAAGTAAGGAGAGATTGTAGCATAATCGCACATCTTCCACATCCTACATAAAAGAGAAACTTCAATAGTATCCCACCTGCTCTTGGGTATGTTTAGTTTCCTATGAAGATTTCATCTGTGGTTCCTTTGTGAAGAATATGCATACCAGAATATGACATTAAGTTTGAACATTTCTGAGTTTCATTTAGCTTTGTTACCCATTAGGGAAACAAGTTACTAGTGTCTGTTCATCTTTATAGAGTGTAGATATGAGACAAGTTAATCAAAATAGAACAGAGGAAGAAAAAAAAGAAAACTACACTATTTAACACTTCTCTGAGGTCATGGCTAATTCCACTTACTATTTAAATAATTATGAATGATTTAGACAAAGTATTGGATAATATGGACAAGCAATAGAAGAAAACTACCTCTTGTCCTTGTTAGAGAGGTCTTTAAAATCATTTCATTTTCTACATACTTTTCTCATTTATATCAGAAAAGAAAAATGGTGTAACCCAAAAGACATTATATTTTTCAATAAATGAGAGTTTAAATTGCTGGTCTAACTGTACCATAGATGAAAAATAATTTTCTTTCAACATTACATTAGGGTGGCAATAACTGGTGTAATTTTATTAATTAAACATAAGCATATGATTTTTATACTTTAACCAACAACTGCGTATTCACAGATGCAGGAAAAATGCATGTCCAGATGAGTTAATTTTCACAACACAAAACTGCAGCTCATATTATTAGTTTACAGAAATTGTTTCTGTGATGAGACTTTTAGTGATGTATGACAGTATGGGTAGCAGAAAGGCAAGAAAGTGGAATAAGAAAATAACAGCAAAGATTTTGTTGTCCCCTTTTCCTTTTTTCCTTTCATTTTTAGGCTTTTTTTTTTTTTTCCTGAAATCAGTGAGATTGAAAAAGCAATTAGTCAGAAAAGACAAAGGTTTACTGTTTTGATTTACAGAAAAAAAAAAATAAATGGCATAGGTAAGGCCTGAAGAAGAGAGTCAATTATAGGACCATTACAGAGAAGCAGACAACTTCAGCTGACAAGAACTGGGCTAGAAGCCAGTGAGTGACCTTGAATATGGGGGAGCAATGATGTGACCATTCAATATGAAGCCTTGTCCTGTAGTTATGCAGGACAAACTGAATTATGACTTTTGGGTAGTCTTTACACGGGTGGGAGGCTTGTAAAGCTTCTCTCCTTTTGGAAAGCTTGATTTCAAGTCCAGGGGAAGGTGGGAGCACCTTTAGGTTCTTTATCTACAATAATGCATATACTGTCTATATATCTTCTGAGACCTGAAGAATGTTTTTTTCTGTATTTCCTTTCTCAAATCTTTACTTGAACCACTAAAATACATATATAACACTTAGTTTTATACAACAACTGTAGTGAAACAACTTGCTTTTTTCTTACACAGTGCAAGTAAGGATACAGTAGGAAGAAAAGATGCATGTGTAATCTGGCATTTCCTGGTTTTTGATTACTCAGTCACAGATAACAAAACAAACAAACAAACGTTTTAAAACTATTATATCTAATTTTGAAAACTGAATATAAGATTTCATGTAAATATCTTGGACACATGTTCAGATGGATTCCAAAATCCTTTTATTAAAACTTTAATTAACTATCAGTGAGTTAGCCTGCTTAGAGACACTAGAATTCATGATTGGCACTTTTGCATATCTTAGTCTGTATTGCACCAACTGACAGCAGTTTAGGGAATGATCATGTTCTTCTGGAATGTGTATTTCTTGGAATTAGAACACGATATTTCACAGATGTTGATAAACTGAACACTCCAGTAAATGCACTGAAACTTGGCAGAAGACCACTTACCAGCCTAGAATAATTACATCTATAGATCGTAGATAGGTCACTCCAAGACCTGACCTGGATGGAGTTTCAGGAACTGAAGTTTCTAGTTCCTTACATGCAAATCAGTATTTTAAAAGCTAGGCAAAACTGGCATAGACCCTGCTCACTAATGCCAGTGACTTGTTCTCTGCTGATCTGTTTCCTCAGTACTGTTTGTTGCCAGAGGACGGAGGCAGGAGCAAGGGTCAGATTTGATGGAGCTATGGCAAGACTGCATCAGTAAGGAAGATGAATCTATAAAGACTGGAATGGTTCAAGTAGTCTTCAGCACTGGGAATTAGTGAACAAAAACTGCAATGAGGTTTTGAAAACCATACGTTAATTATCCTTGAAAAAAATAAATTTGACTATTGCTATCTTGCTTGATCCATGAAATAACAAGTTGTTAAGACAATTTAGAAAAAGTTCTTGTTGGGTGAAACAGCAATTAACAATCTAAGTAAAATTTCTTTGAAAATGTTCTTTCCAAATCCTCATTCAACTAGCTGTACAATGGAGAAAAATTTAATTTTACTATGTGGCATTTTAAAGCCACATTAGAATAATCTTTGATTTTGGCACATTTTCAAATTGTCATTACGTTTGTTATGAATGCCTTATCCATTCTAAGAAATTGGATGTGATTAAATTTAATTCAAAGATGTTTAAATACTTGTTTCTCTCTTGTTTGTTAAAACAACAACAATAACAAAAATACAACCGATGCTACCTGAGTCTACACTATCATGGTAGTTTTTATTCCTGCGATTCATCTTGCAAATCAAGTCCTTCAAGACTGAGTCAGCTGTACGTCATTGATTTGTAAAGAAGGATTTTCAAGCAAAAACTTACTGTTGCAAAATGACTTAAAGATTTATTTTGGAGGAGTGTATCACAAGTGAGAACTGTGGTAAAGATTAATATTACAGTGCTAGTTTCCATTCCTAGTTGCTTTAATAGGTTCTCTTTGGAAAACTAGGAAATGATATAAATCCAGGGAAAAGCATGCAAGAGCTTGCACATATAAAGCTATGAATATGTAAATCTTGCATACTGATAAAGTATGTCATGGAGATTGTTGTATGGAGTGATCTGCCACTGAAGATTAGAGTAAGCCAAAGTCAGACCAGTTTTATAGCCCTTAGAAAGATTGGGTTTTATTCTTTTCATTATCTGTTTTACAATTGTGTTTAGACCCAATCTGGAAATAGTATCTTTATTGCTAAGTACTTCAGAAATGTACAGCTAATCCTTGTCCTAAAAGCCTGGAAAAAAAAAAAAAAAAAAAAAAAAGAAAACGAACAAAACAAACAAACAAAAACAGTATAGAAAGGAAGTGAAAACAAAGATCTGAAGTGATTTGACCCTGTTCATACGAGTCTGCTTGCTAAAAACAGAACTGTTTTGTCCCAATGGAAATCAAGTATTTAAGAGCAAAACAAAAAGAAAACTCCCTCCTCTCAAAAGCATAAATTGTTGGAATCTGGGAAAAGCAGCGAAGAGATGGAAACGTTAATATCTGTTGTAAGTATTGATATATGCATCTACATAATAAGCCTGCAAAGTAACTTAAACTAATCTTATTTGTATTATAAAAATGCCATAATTTTTGAACGCATAATTGATTGCAGCAATGAAATGACAATGACAATTTAACAATGAAATGTCGTCTATCTAGTGATTAGGTACTGCTTCCAGTAGTACGGAACAAAAAAAAAGAAGGATGAAACCTAGCTCTGAAATATATCAGTGTTCCAGTCTTTTTGAAAAACTGTACAACTAGCTATTGACAGTAAGATATAAATACATTTTTCCAAGAAAAGTCACTTTTTTTTTTTTTCTGAAATCTACACTCTATGGGCGTTACTCTGGCTGCGGGTTTGTTTGTTTATTTTCAATAGAATAATTCCCTTTTTGATAAAATGTACCTTGATTGCTTCTTCTGAGTCTCTTCACATCATTCTCAGCTCCTGAGACAAAAATTAAGATTAGTGTATTAGTGGTTGGTCTGTTTGCATTCATGAATTTGTTGATACCCAATAAAGTCCCCATTAGTACTGCTCTATGTAACACTCTCTCTGGTCTCTGGCACATACCATTTCTTGCCAATGTTCAGAGATATAACTCAGGTCATCTTTGATTCAGGCATCTTCACACAGGCTGCATAAATTCACAACATCAAGTCTTATCACCAAGGTGAAAGTTACTGCCATGTGGAAAACAAGATCTGAGTTAGACTGTCATCACCAGATCTTGCATATCTTTCCTTGATAGTTCACTAGAGAAAGCTAATACTCTCCAGCTTTACCATCTCAGGTGAGATGGTAAAGCTGGAGTTGGATGGTAAAGCTGGAGTCTCATCTTGTTGAGAAGAAATGAGTTTGCTCAGGTTTCCATGCTTGCTATAACATTTACTATAAAATTATATATATATACATATTATTTTTTATTTTAAAAAGAAACTCTCATTTCCAAAAAAAAAAAAAAATAGTCATAGGTTTATTGTAGATGGAATTCTATTTTAAAATAGTATTGACTTATCTGAATTATTTGGTTTGGAGAAACCACTGTGATTCACCATAAGTTTCAACATTCCTTGCAATATTTTCACTATTTATCCATTTATGCTAATATACAAATACAAATCAGAATATCCTTATAGCCACTGTCAAAGATTCATCTACTTCTATCAAAACAAATCTATATTAATTTATTCAAGTGCTTACATTAAATCTTAACAATTCAGGTCTGATACTGCTTCCTTCTAAAACTAATGACTGAAACTGGAAAGCTTCAAATTCTTGCTGCTTTACACAAACTTAAATCAAGTTATTGTTGAACAAAATACTTAATATTTTCAGTCCTAAATACTGTAGTTCAATAGGAGTTTCATCAGCAGATTTTTCTCCATTTAAAGTAAATGCCTTAGGTCTTTCTGTCTATCTATCTTTCTTTCCTCTTACCACTGCTGAGATTATTTGTTCAACTAGGAACAAGAGCTTAACAATGAAGTTTCCTTTCCTGACATAATTTTATAATTATTCTTTTAAGCATTTGTATTTTGACATTAAAATGCTGAGATTTTTGTTGTTGTTTGCTTTTGTTGTTATTATTACAGTATTCTACAATGAAATGGTCAAAATATTTCTATATTTAATAGATATTATAATAACAGATATAATGTATTATAAATTTTATATATATATATATATATTATTATAATGGATAACATATTCCAAACTGAATGACAACTGAATGACTGACTGTGGGGTTTTGAAATATGTTTGTATATATTTCAGTTCTTGTATTTTTTTCTGTCATTTTAAGCATCCACTACAATACAACAGGGCACATTTACGACACAGAAATATTTAGCTGTCTTCAGCCCTTATAACTGAAGGACAGAGTTATATAAAAATGTAATCCCTCTGGTTATTACAAGGCTTTGTGCTGCATTCTTAGCAGTAAGGGGTTTAGACCTAGACTGAGGATGGCAGCAAAGAAAAGTCTTATTTTTGTTTTTGTTTGCCAGGATTACCTACATTCTCTATATAGCGAGAGAGAACATTAGTTTTGTCATGATACAGCTAAGACAAGAAAGAAAAAAAAAATGTTTGGAGGGAGCATCTGAAATACTTTGCATGTATTAGTGACTTTTAAATAAAACATGATAGTTACATTTCATCTCCAATCATATTGCTCAATCAATCTTGAAATGTCCTTCTAGAGCTTTTCACATTCAGTCTTTACTTTTATGGCCATGAATGTCAGGTTTATCCCCTTACCATTCACCCTACTTTCCTGATCATTTTGTGAATATTCTTGACAGCAGAACTCAGTAGGTGTTCACTCCTTGCATTGTGAAAATTGTCTTTTAATTCCTCCTATCTGTTGTTATCTTGTATTTAACTAGTTATTTATTCAAGGGAACATACTTCTCCTTATCTTCTAAAAGTTTATTTTTAAAAGATTTTATCGATTTTGGAAATCTAGTTTGACTAAACTCGCAAAATTTGCACTTGTTCTATATTTGTTTATTTCTTGAAGAAACTCCAGTAGCTTTCTGAAGCAGGAATGTCATTTGCAGAAGCATTATTCCTTACATCTGTCTTAAATCTCCTGGACAGTAATTCAATAGTTTAAGGCTTCTACTTCTGCTTATTGCCAGTGAAAGGGAAAACAGTATTATTTTTTTTTTTTTCCGTTACAACACCACTTTGTATTTTTTTAAAATCCATTTGGTCTTAAGAAGGTCTTTCCCTTGATCAGAAGATTTCCTCTTTCTGCTCCCTTATCTCTGTACCTTTGTTTGCCTGCTTTCTTATCATATGTATGTAGTGAAGAAAGTAAAGGAGTCATTGCATCTGTGTTCTCCATTGTATTTTATATCTATAAATAACCAACACAGAAGAGTAACAGGTCATTATATTTCCTTATTTGATTGGAATTTAACTCTCTCACAGTGATATCCTTAGGAAAGAGAACAGTTACTAAAATGAGTTCTTTATTTAATTTCTTGATCAGTCTCCCATTACGAATGTGTGCCTGGTTTTCCACAGCATTAAAGGAATACTTCTCCATTTAATGAAGTCTATAAAGCAGCTGTCATAGCAGTAAAGACAACTATTTTAAAATCTGAGTTTGTATATGCCAATGTGAGTCATTAGTCTTTCAGTCTATTTTGTAAGGTTTAGTAAGCATAACCTCAGTTCTCTTTAATTGGTGAGACTTTTAATATCCTACCACTCTAGAACTTGCACAAATGCTAACTTTAATTGCTGAGCTTGCTTTGTGCTCTATTTGGAGCTCTTTGTATCTTGGGAGACAAGGAAGAGAGTTCAAGTTGCTAGTGTCTCAAAGATTTGGGCTTGGAGATATACTTTTCATTCTCTGAATTCACTTTTTTTGCTCTGGTCATTGTGCTAGTCAGTATGGAAAAGTCAATGCAAAGGTATGGTATGAAGTCAATCTTACTTTGCTTTCCTTCTCTGTTGAAAAAAACAGCAGTAGCCAAATGCATCTTTATTTTCATTCATTCACACAGTATTAGTAATATGACCATTTAGTTTTCATAGAATCATAGAATATCCTGAATTGGAAGAGATCAACAATGATCATTATTTCCAGCTGATGGTTACCAACAGGACTACCTAAAAATTAAACAGTCTGAGTGTGTTGTCCAAATGCTTCTTGAAGTCCTGCAGGCCTGGTACTGTGACCACTTTCCTGAGGAGCTTGTTCTAGTGCCCATTCACCCTCTCAGTGAAGAATCTGTTCCTAACATTCAGTCTGAACCTCTCCTGAACTTCTGCCATTCCCTTGGATATGGTCACTTTTCACCGGAGAGAAGAGATTAGTCTTTTTGTGAGGAAGCTGTAGACTGAAGTGAGGACACTCCTCATCCTCTAAGCTGAACAAATCAAGTGACTTCAGCCACTCCTAATACATTTCCCCTATATACACTTTCCCATCATTGATGACCTCCTTTGGACACTCTCTAATAGCTTTATGTCCTTCTTATGTTGTGGCACCCAAAACTGCATACAGTACTCTAGGTGAGGCCACACCAGAACAGAGTAGAAGGGGACTAGCTATCGGTATCATGCTTTGATGCACCCCAGGATACGGTTGGCCCTTTTGGCTGCCAGGACACACTGTTGACTCATATTCAACTTGCTGTTGACCAGAAAACCCAGGTCCCTTTCCACAGGGCTACTATGCAGACTCTCGTCCCCCGGACTTTATGTATAGTCAGGGTTGCCCCATCCCAGGTGAAGAATCTGGCACTTCCTGTTCTTAAATTTCATATTGTTGGTGATTGCCCACCCCTCTAATCTGTCAAGATCTTTCTGCAAGGTCTCTCCACCTTTGAGGGAGTCAACAACTCCTCCTAATTTAGTATCATCTGAAGACTTGCTTAGTGTGCATTAGAATCCTACATCCAGATAATTTATAAAAAAAATTAATAGAACCCCACTAGGGACAGATCACCAGCCTGTTGTAACCCCATTTTCTATAACCCTTTGAGCTTGACCTGTCAGCCAATTTTTCACCCACCATACTATGTATTTATGGGTGAATCTATATTTATAGGCTGGATATTTTGTCCAGTAGGATACAGTGAGAAACAGTATTGAAAGCTTAGATGAAATCTAAAAGTCCAAAAATTTCACTCCAAGATAGGCTATTCCTAAACAGGACCAAACATATTGGGATATGTAATGGCAGATTTTTTTTCATAGAATCATAGAATCATTAAGGTTGGAAAAGGCCTTCGAGATCATCTGGTCCAACTACCACCCTACTACCAATGTCACCCACAGAACCATGTCTCTAAGCACCAAGTCCAACCTTTCCTTGAACACCCCCAGGGACAGTGATGCCACCAATTCCCTGGGCAACTTGTTCCAATGCCTGACTACTCTTTCTGAGAAGAAATGTCTCCTAATTTGTAACCTGAACCTCCTGTGGTACAGATACCTTCATAACTGTGCTTCTCTGAGTATAGGTTCTAGTATTTCCATGTAGAGAACAAGTTGAATGAAACCCATGCACTTGTATGTCTATGCTGAAAAACAAACACATTTCTCCAAATCACTAACAAGAAGAAAAAAAAATGTTTGTCATAAGTAACTGTACTATTCTACATAGTGTCTCATCCAGTCTCATCAGACAAGCAACATGATGTTGTGCAAATGTTGAACTGCAAAAATCCTCGTATGTTTTGAAAAAATAAAGTTGTGATTTTGAATGAAATGCTGTTGTGAACACAGGACTAAAACAGTGCCTCTGCATAGCTTTAGAGTCATTTTGCTTCCCCTACAGCAATTACCTAAAACTGTGCAAAAGTGATCTTGTCCTTAAGGTCATGGTGGGAAAAAGATGGAAAAGAATAAGAAGACCCAGTCATATTAGATCAGAGAAGAAAACAAAATCTAATGAATAAAATACGAAGAGATTCTTCTGATATAATGAGTGGGTGGTGACTACAAAGGAGATTCTCAGGGCCTGATAGTACCAGGTGGTGCCATCAGTGCCAGGTGAATTTCAAGGTCATTTGGGACATTCCTACCCTTGCCTTATGCTGAATTACTCTTTGATTCAACTCTGTACTACTCTCTCTTTTAGTCCCTTTGCATCAACATCCTCCTATTTTTTGTATTTGCATAAATGTGTTTTATTAAGATTTTTACTTTTGAGATTTTTTTCCCTTTCTGTTTACCTTCAGCTAATTCCTTCTGTCCTACCAAAAACTTACCTCATGAGATGAAAAATTGTGCACAGCTGCCAAAATAAATAAATAAATAGAATAAATACAATAAAAAGAAAATCACACACTCCTGTGAGTCTCTCAGTCTTTGACATTGCTTATTCATGTGAGAGTGAAAACTAAGTGTTCATATTTCCCTTATGTTTCCCTTTCTGTGGAAATGCTGTTCTGCTGTTGACAGAAAAAAAAAAAAAAAAAAAAGAAAAAAAAAGAGTGAGAGAGAGAGGACTGAGTGAAAGTGATCTGTGATCATTCTCTTTCAATCACATTCTTGTTAAGATATATTGAATTCTTCTTGATCACTCTTCATGAAATTCTTCTTGTTTTTATGTGATGATGGAAGTCTAAAACCAGTGGTTAACTACAAGAAATACCCATTTCTTCACAGTCTTGTGGCCTTCACTTACCACCACTGTAGTGGTGGAATGGCTATCGAAGATTGGCAAGAGAACAACAGACTTTTTATTCAGGAAATGTATCATTCATTGGTAAAATAAAGTGGGTAGCTTCTGGCTGAGTTCCACTGGTAGATGTATTTGGTAGTCTAAAAGGGAGAAAGGGGATAACCTGGATGCTGGTTTATGCAAGTCTTCTGGCTTGGAATATATTCTCTGGAACTGGATTGGACTGAATTGCAGTTCAGTGGTGAGAATTAACAGATATGGGTTAGACAAAATGGTGAAGCAGTCTGACTCAGAGAATAGTTTTGAGCTGTCAGATAAGTCTCTTTAGCTAAGCCATGAGAGGAAGGAATAATCTAGGCATATGAATTAGAAGGCAACCCTCTAGCAATTTATACAGGTCAGACAAGGGCTATTCGAATTGTTAATTAAATCTTATTTTTAAGTTCTAAGTTATTATTATAAAAATAAAATCTTTAGTTAAGCGTATCTGTGGAAATCCCAAAATAACAGAAGCTGATGAAAAGGTCTGACCATTTTGGTTGTTTAAGGAATCACAGTGTTTATGGTATCATGGTATTTATGGGATCTTTGCTTTGCCACAGGGAATAGACACTGCCCATCAACTATAATATTTTTTTCTGATATTTTGAACCTACCATTTTAAGCCAACCCTATGAGCAAAGAGGGCTGAAGGGCAAGTTCTCTGACAAACATGTTCTACACGTTGAATGGATCCTTATTTTCAGTCTCTCTTAAGTGAAACGCTGGAAAAAAAAATAATTCTTACTTTGGAAAAATATTATCAAAAAAGATTGAGCTTCTGTGGCCACAAAGGATGTATAGTGCTTACAGTCTGAGTTTATTGCAGTATAAAAGGAAAAACACAGTTTCTGTACATATTACATATTGGTCAAAGTTCTCTGACCTGAGGTATTCAGTTATTTAATTGATTTTCTGTGATTTTTCATTTTGATAGGAGATACGTTGTATTGTTATTGTCCTTCTCCAGTTTTCCTGTACATAATGATGAAGGATTGAGAGCTATTATATTTCACTTGCATGAGATAACAATTTGTTTTGGAGATGGTACTCCTAGACTTTTTTTTTAGTCTTGATTATTACATCTTAATAGATATTTGACATGATCTGAGAGAAAATTTAAAAAGAATGTTAATTCTGAAGCTAAACCAAAAATTAATCTTGAAAATTTATGTACAAAGAAGCTCTTAAACTCACAACTGACCCTGAACATGTGCGGGATTTGCTGCTCCACCTGGATCCATACAAGTCCATGGATGGGATTCATCCCAGGGTGCTGAGAGATAGCTGGCTGACGTCATTGTGGGACCTCTCTCAGTTATTTTTCAGTGATCTTGGGAATCTGGAGAGGTCCCATTGGACTGGAAGCTGGCAAATGTTGTGCCAATTTTCAAGAAGGGCAAGAAAGAAGACCCTGGCAACTACAGGTCTGTCTGTCTCACATCAGTGCCTGGTAAAATTATGGAGAGGATGATCCTTGAAGTTATTGAAGTGCACCTGGGGGACCATACAGTCTTTGGTTCCAGCCAGCAGGGGTTCATGAGGGGTAGGTCCTGTTTGACTCACTTGATTTCCTATTATGATAAGATCACCCATCTAGTCGATCAAGGGAAACCAGCTGATATGATCTTTTTGGATTTCAGGAAAGCTTTTGACACAGTTTCCCATAGGATCCTACTGGACAAAATGTCCAGCATACAGCTAAACAAACACATCATACGATAGGTGAGCAATTGGCTGATGTGCAGGGCTCAAAGGGTTGTGGTAAATGGGGCCACATCAGGCTGGCAGCTGGTCACTAGTGGGGTCCCCCGAGGCTCCATTTTAGAGCCAATCCTTTTATAAAAGATTTGGATGTAGGACTAGAAGGTGTTTTGAGCAAATTTGCCGACAGCACCAAACTTGGAGGAGTTGTGGACTCGGATGAGAGTGGGAAGGCCTTGCAGAGAGATCTGGACAGAATGGAGAGCTGGGCAATCACCAACCACATGAAGTTTAACAAGAACAAGTGCCGAGTCCTGCACCTGGGATGGGGCAACCCTGGCTATACGTACAGACTGGGCAACGAGATGCTGGAGAGCAGCCCCGCAGAGAGGGATCTGGGGGTTGTGGTTGATAGCAAGTTGAATATGAGCCAGCAGTGTGCCCTGGCAGCCAGGAGGGCCAACCGTATCCTGGGGTGCATCAAGCGCGGCATTGCTGGTCAGTCGAGGGAAGTGATTGTCCCACCCTACTCTGCGCTGGTGCGGCCCCACCTCGAGTACTGTGTGCAGTTCAGGGCACCACAGTACAAAAGGGACGTGAAACTGTTGGAGAGTGTCCAGAGGAGGGCTATGAAGGTGGTGAAGGGCCTAGAGGGGAAGATGTATGAGGAGCGGCTGAGGTCACTTGGCCTGTTCAGCCTGGAAAAGAGGAGGCTGAGGGGAGACCTCATTGCGGCCTACAGCTTCCTCACAAGGGGGAGTGGAGGTGCATCTGTTCTCTTTAGTGGCAAACAATAGGACCCGTGGGAATGGAGTCAAGCTGCGACAGGGGAGTTTCAGGCTGGATATCAGGAAGAGGTTCTTCTCTGAGAGGGTTGTCGCGCACTGGAACAGGCTCCCCAGGGACATAGTCACGGCATCAAGCCTGTCTGAATTTAAGAAGCGATTGGACTGTGCACTTAGTCTTATGGTCTGAATTTTTGGGTAGACCTGTGCGGTGCCAGGAGTTGGACTTGATGATCCTTGTGGGTCCCTTCCAACTCAGGATATTCTGTGATTCTATGATTCTAAATGGATTGTTATTTAACAGCAACAAAATTATAGGCCTCATTTATAGGCCTGTAAGGTAAGGTTATGATATTTAATAGCAAGCAAATATGGATTTTATATATATATTTTTTATTTAAAACTTGTGTTATGTATCCGTGACATTCATAATACCAGGAGACACAATAATTTAACTCAAACATATCATGAAACTTGTAGTAGAAAGTAGCCTTGACCATGGTGATGTGCTATAACAAATAGTAGATATAGAAAGCTAAAAATAGACAGAAAAAATACATTCTTTAATATTCTAATCTGAAAGGCAAATAAACCATATCGTTTTTTCAACTTCTAGAAATTTTCTTTATACAAAGCTTTCAAGTTTTCAAAAGATTTCAGATTCTTAATTTAGGTCTTCTTACCTTTAATTATCTTCCTGAACAACAGCTTGACTTCTGCTCTCTCCAGCAAGATGAGCAGCTAATGCTGCATCTCAAAGTGGTCAGCAGTTTGGAAGTTCAGATTGCCACTATTTATGTGCCTAAATATAATTGATTATTGCTTGTTTATACAGTGAAGGCACTATTTTTGCTTTTGTTTCATTTTTTGCACTGTTCTTTTTACTGCTTTCATTCAGAAGTCGATCAAGACTCTCCCTGAATTTCAGTATTTCAGTATTTGATGGCCTGACCCTTTCCACTGTTGAGTTAACAGTAATTGCTGATGCTCACCAGGGCCAAGGACTAAGTCCAAGGGCTCCAGCAAATGCTTGATCCACATACACACAGATATTTAACAATTTCTGTGAACTATACTTCTGGGGAGTCAATATTTTTTTTCCTCATTAAAACATGCAATCTGAGGTGAGTATTTCCTGAGGTGTGGGAGACAACAGGAATTTCCCTTCCTGATGTTGGGCAATCTTTATTTTGAGCATGAATTATGGGATAACGGAAGCCTTTGCCCTGTTTACCTTTGGATTAATCTGCAAGTGAGATTTTTCTATGCAAGAAGGAACTGAAGAAGTTACAAGAGGGGTAAATTTCACTTTGTCCTTCCCAAAATATTTTAAAGTAATTAAATAGAAATCTGCCTCAGGAGTAGAGTGAAGTCAATGTTGATAAAAATTAGAAGAAAAGAAAGTAGATAACGGGCCCAATTTTCAGTGTTATATTTATGCAGTAGCTGAAGTTGTTTAAAGATAAACTATATTTCAGCATGCAGTTTGTATTCATTGACAACATTTTGAGAACTGGTACAAAAAAGGAAAACAAAAACAGTAGATTCTGAGAGTGACCCCAAAGGAGGCAGGGAAGTTACCAAAGCTTAGGGTTTGGTATAACTGGTAACTTGCTAATATATCTTTAAAAATTATTTAACCAATTACAGATCTAATTTTAATATTCTTCTGTTTTGACATTTAGGAATATTTGTTTGGACTCTTTGATGCTATAGTGAACCAAGCAACAATTATTTGAGTTGGACATTTGAACTAAAGAGAGATCACAGAATCATCTAGGTTGGAAGAGACCTCCAAGATGTTGTGGTTTAACCCGGCTGGCAGCTAAACACCACGCAGCCGTTCACTCACCCTCCCCCCTCCCTCTCTGGGATGGGGGAGAGAAACGAGAAAACTGAAGCCTGTGGGTTGAGATAGAGACAGTTTATTAGGACAGAAAATAAAATAATAATAACAATAAAAATATGTACAAAACAAGTGATGCACAATGCAATTGCTCACCACCTGATGACCAATGCCCAGCCTATCCCTGAGCAGCCGGTCCCTCCACCCCGGCTAGCCACCCCGATATATTGTTTAGAATGACATCAGATAGTATGGAATACCCCTTTGGCCAGTTTGGGTCAGCTGTCCTGGGTCTGTCCCCTCCCAGCTCCTGCTGCACCCCCAGCCTGCCCACTGGCAGGACAGAGCGAGAAGCTGAAAAGTCCTTGGCTTGGTGTAAGCACTGCTTTACAACAATTAAACATCAGTGTGTTATCAACATTATTCTCATCCTAAATCCAAAACATAGCACCCTACCAGCTACTAGGAGGAAAATTAACTCTATCCTAGCTAAAACCAGGACATATATCCACTCCTTATTCCATACTATTTATGTCATGCTCAGGTTACACGCTTTCCAATATATTCCAATTGACCACCATTTTCATTTATAATATATAGAATGTCCACTGAATTTGCATAGTGGACGACTGACTTCAGGCTCCATCTGTCATCACAGTCTTTCAGGACAGAAGAGATGATGTGTGATGTTGGATTGTCACATGTTGAAGCCCGTTCTCGTTCCATCACATCACTTCACTTGTCCAATTCTATCAAAATTCATTCATCAGTATCTGCGTGGTTGTTACCGTGATACCATTAATAGGACTTTGACATATAGGAATCATGGTAGTGATGATATACAGTATTATACAATAATTAACATAACACAGTTCAACTCATGGGCTATTCTCACTCAGTATTAAATCCCCTTGAGGTACTCACCGGACCTCCCCATTCTTTTGCATTACCCACCAAGTGCATCCAGGTCCCTGAGCAAAAGCAATCCCACAAATGGGTTTGCCTTTTCCTGAGGCAGGAGTAGCCCAGACTGTCTTACCCAGCATGTTTCTGACGTGCTCTACAGGAACTTTATCCCCTTCTACAGTGCGTAACAGGTTTGATTGAGCAGGTCCAGATCGGTTGGCAGATCCCCTAGTATTGACTAACCAGGTGGCCTTTGCCAAATGTGTTTCCCAATTTTTGAACGTCCCAGCACCCATTGCTTTCAGTGTAGTCTTTAACAGTCCATTGTATCATTCAACTTTCCTGGAGGCTGGTGCATGATAGGGGATGTGATACACCCACTCAATACCATGTTCTTTGGCCCAAGTGTCTATAAGGTTGTTTCGGAAATGAGTCCCATTGTCTGATTCAACTCTTTCTGGAGTGCCATGTCACCATAGGACTTGCTTTTCAAGGCCCAGGATAGTGTTCCGGGCGGTGGCATGGGGCACAGGATATGTTTCCAGCCATCCGGTGGTTGCTTCCACCACTGTAAGTACGTGGCGCTTGCCGTTGCGGGTTTGAGGGAGTGTGGTGTAATCAATCTGCCAGGCCTCTCCATATTTATATTTCAGCCATTGTCCTCCATACCAAAGAGGCTTTGACCGTTTGGCTTGCTTGATTGCAGCACATGTTTCACAATCATGAATAACCTGTGCTATAGTGTCCATGGTCAGGTCTACCCCTCAATCACGAGCCCATCTGTATGTTGCATCTCTACCTTGATGGCCTGAGGTGTCATGGGCCCATCGGGCTATAAATAATTCACCTTTATGTTGCCAGTCCAGGTCCACCTGAGCCACTTCAATCTTAGCAGCCTGATCCACCTGCTGGTTGTTTTGATGTTCTTCAGTAGCCCGATTCTTGGGCACATGAGCATCTACATGGCATCCCTTTACAACCAGGTTCTCTACCCGGGCAGCAATATCTTGCCACAATGCATCAGCCCAGATGGGTTTGCCCCTGTGCTGCCAGTTGTTCTGCTTCCATTGCTGTAACCACCCCCACAGGGCATTTGCTACCATCCATGAATCAGTATAGAGATAGAGAACTGGCCACTTTTCTCGTTCAGCAATATCTAAAGCCAGCTGGATGGCTTTCACTTCTGCAAACTGACTCAATTCACCTTCTCCCTCAGTAGCTTCTGCAACTCGTCGTGTAGGACTCCATACAGCAGCCTTCCATCTCTGATGCTTACCCACAATACGACAGGACCCATCAGTGAACAGGGCATATGTCTTCTCATTTTCTGGTAGCTTGTTGTACAGTGGGGCTTCTTCAGCACGGGCCACCTCCTCCTCTGATGATATCCCAAAATATTTGCCTTCTGGCCAGTCCATAATCACTTCCAAGATTCCTGGGTGACTGGGGTTTCCTATTCGAGCCCACTGAGTAATCAGTGCAACACACTTGCTCCATGTAGCATCAGTTGCATGATGTGTAGAGGGGACCCTTCCTTTGAACATCCAACCCAGTACCGGCAGTCGGGGTGCCAGGAGGAGCTGCGCTTCAGTACCGACCACTTCCGAAGCAGATCGAACTCCTTCATATGCTGCCAATATCTCCTTTTTGGTTGGAGTATAGCGGGCCTCAGATCCTCTGTATCCCTGACTCCAAAACCCCAGGGGTCGACCTCGAGTTTCCCCAGGCTCTTTCTGCCAGAGGCTCCAGGTGGGACCGTTCTCCCCGGCTGCGGTGTAGAGCACATTCTTTACATCTGGTCCTGTTCGGACTGGCCCAAGGGCTACTGCATGAACTGTTTCCTGCTTAATTTGTTCAAAGGCTTGTCGTTGCTCAGGGCCCCATTCAAAAGCATTCTTCTTACGGGTGACTTGGTAGAGCGGGTTTACAATCAGACTGTAATTTGGAATGTGCATTCTCCAAAACCCCACGACACCCAGGAAAGTTTGTGTTTCCTTTTTGCTAGTTGGTGGAGACATAGCTGTTATTTTGTTGATCACATCCATTGGGATTTGACGACGTCCATCTTGCCATTTTATTCCTAAAAACTGGATCTCCTGTGCAGGTCCTTTAACTTTATTTTGTTTTATGGCAAAACCGGCCTTCAGAAGGATTTGGACTATTTTCTTCCCTTTCTCGAAAACTTCCTCTGCTGTGTCACCCCACACAATGATGTCATCGATGTACTGCAGATGTTCAGGAGCTTCCCCCTGCTCCAGCGCAGACTGGATCAGTCCATGGAAAATGGTAGGGCTGTGTTTCCACCCCTGGGGCAGCCGATTCCAGGTGTATTGGACACCCTTCCAAGTGAAAGCAAACTGTGGCCTGCACTCTGCTGCTAGAGGGATGGAGAAAAATGCATTAGCGATATCAATTGTGGCATACCACTTGGCTGCCTTTGATTCCAGTTCGTACTGGAGTTCTAGCATGTCCGGCACTGCAGCGCTCAGTGGTGGTGTGACTTCGTTCAGGCCACGATAGTCCACTGTTAGTCTCCACTCACCATTAAACTTTCGCACTGGCCATATGGGACTATTAAAAGGTGAATGAGTCTTGCTGATCACTGCTTGGCTCTCCAGTTGACAGATTAGCTTATGGATGGGAATCAGGGAGTCTCGGTTGGTGCAATATTGCCGCCGGTGCACAGTTGTGGTAGCGATTGGCACTTGCTGTTCTTCAACCCTCAGCAACCCCACAACAGAAGGGTCCTCTGAGAGACCGGGCAAGGTAGACAACTGTTTAATGTCCTCTGTCTCTAAGGCAGCTATGCCAAAAGCCCACCGGAACCCTTTTGGGTCCTTGAAAAATCCTCTCCTGAGATAGTCTATGCCAAGGATGCACGGAGCATCCGGGCCAGTCACAATACGATGCTTTTGCCACTCATTCCCAGTTAGACTCACTTCAGCCTCCAATACAGTTAACTGCTGGGATCCCCCTGTCACCCCATAAATACAGATGGGCTCTGGCCCTTTATAGCCTGATGGCATTAGAGTACATTGTGCACCGGTGTCTACTAAAGCCTTATACTTCTGTGCGTCTGATGTGCCAGGCCATCGAATCCACACAGTCCAATAAACTCGATTGTCCCTTTCCTCCCCCTGGCTAGAGGCAGGGCCCCTCTAGTCCTGGTCAGAATCTTCATTTCTGTGTCTGGAGGACTGCGCGCTGGAAGTTGTAGTAGCAAGTTTCTCAGGGAACCTCTTTTTTCTGATTGTTTTTCCTTGAAACTCACGTACCCGTGCCTCTAGGGTTGAAGTAGATTTTCCATCCCATTTTCTCATGTCCTCTCCATGGTCACGTAGGTAAAACCACAGGGTGGCACAGGGTGTGTACTCATTATATTGTCTTCCTTGCACAGCAGGATGCTTACCCCTGATAGCTGAGACACTGGTTTGTACAGGTGGAGAGGAAGATAATCACAGAATCACAGAATTGAAGGGGTTGGAAGGGACCTCGAAAGATCATCGGGTCCAACCCCCCTGCCAAAGCAGGCTCCTTAGAGCAGGCTGCCCAGGTAGGCGTCCAGACGGGCCTTGAATATCTCCAGAGAGGGAGACTCCACAACCTCTCTGGGCAGCCTGTTCCAGTGCTCCGTCACCCTCACTGTGAAGTTCTTTCGCATGCTGGTGCGGAACTTCCTGTGCTCTATCTTGGCCATTGCCCCTTGTCCTATCCCCACAAACCACTGAGAAGAGGTTGGCCAAATCCCTCTGTCTCCCACACCTCAGGTATTTATACACATGGATAACATCCCCTCTCAGTCTTCTCTTCTCCAGGCTGAACAGACCCAGGTCTCACAGCCTTTCCTCATAGGGAAGATGCTCCAGGCCCCGTATCATCTTTGTGGCCCTCCGCTGGACTCTTTCCAGGAGGTCCCTGTCTTTTTTGTACCGGAGAGCCCAGAACTGGACACAGTACTCCAGGTGAGGCCTGACCAGGGCGGAGTAGAGGGGGAGGATCACCTCCTTTGACCTGCTGGCCACGCTCCTTTTAATGCACGCCAGGATCACATTGGCCCTCTTGGCCACGAGGGCACACTGCCGGCTCGTGGTCAACCTGTCATCCACCAGGACCCCCAGGTCCCTCTCCTCAGAGCTCCTCTCCAGCAGGTCATCCCCCAGCCTGTACTGATACATGTGGTTGTTCCTTCCCAGGTGCAGGACTCTACACTTGCTTGTGTTAAACCTCATTTGGTTTCTTCCTGCCCATCTCTCCAGCCAGTCCAGGTCTCGCTGAATGGCAGCACAGCCTTCTGGCGTGTCAGCCACTCCTCCCAGCTTCATGTCATCGGCGTACTTGCTGAGGGCAGACACTATTCCCTCATCAAGGTCATCGATGAAGATGTTGAACAAAACCGGACCCAGCACCGACCCCTGGGGAACGCCGCTAGTCACAGGTCTCCAGCCGGACTCTGCGCCACCGATCACCACCCTCTGAGCTCGGCCAGTCAGCCAGTTCTCAACCCACCTAACTGTCCACTCCTCTATCCCACACTTTCTCAGCTTTGCTATCAGGATGTCATGGGAGACAGTATCGAAAGCCTTGCTAAAGTCAAGGTAGATGACATCCACTGATCTGCCCCATCTACCCAGCTGGTGATGTCATCATAAAAGGCAACGAGGTTGGTCAAGCACGACTTCCCCTTGGTAA
This sequence comes from Cygnus olor, assembly GCF_009769625.2. Classification (NCBI taxonomy): domain Eukaryota; kingdom Metazoa; phylum Chordata; class Aves; order Anseriformes; family Anatidae; genus Cygnus; species Cygnus olor. The sequence goes on along the minus strand of NC_049170.1, from coordinate 89,136,952 downwards.
ATCCATGCTGACTACTCCTCATAACATTCTTCTCTTCCAATTGTTTGGAGATGACATCCAGAATGAGCTGTTCCAACACCTTTCCAGGGACAGAGGTGAGACTGACTGGCCTGTAGTTTCCCGGATCCTCCTTCCTGCCCTTCTTGAAGACCGGAGTGACATTGGCTATCCTCCAATCTTCAGGCACCTCTCCTCTTCTCCAGGACCTTTCAAAGATGATATAGAGTGGTTCGGCGATCACCTCTCCCAACTCCCTTAGCACACTTGGATGCATCCCGTCGGGACCCATGGATTTGTGTGCGTTGAGCCCACTCAGGCACTCCCCAACTACTCTCGGGTCAACCATGGGGGAGCCCTCCATTTCCCAGCCCCTTTCTCTCCCCACCAGGGTCGACGAGTCCTGGGGGGGGGAGTCCTTGAAGCAAAGACTGAAGCAAAGAAAGCATTCAGTATCTCCACCTTCTCGGCATCTCCTGTTACCAGGACAACCCCCTTGTTCAGCAAGGGACCTACATTATCCCTAGTCTTCCTTTTACTGTTTACATACTTAAAAAAGCCCTTCTTATTATCTTTTATCTCTTTTGCAAGCCTCATCTTTAGGTGGGCTTTAGCCTTCCTCGTCGCGTCCCTGCAGGCCCTGACAACACTTCTATACTCTTCCCAGGAGGACAGGCCCTTTTTCCACATTTCATAGACCTTCCTCCTCCTTTTGATCTTATCGATTAGCTCCTTGCTCATCCACGGAGGTTTCCTGCCCCCTTTCCCCGATTTCCTACTCTTAGGGATGCACCAATCCTGAGCTTGGAAGAAGTGCTGTTTAAATGTAGCCCAGCTCTCACAAGCACTCTTGCCTTCTAGCAACCTAGCCCAGGAGATACTTCCAAGCAGGTCCTGGAAGAGGTCAAAGTTGGCTCTCTGAAAGTCCAGGGTAGCAATCCTGCTTTTAGCCTTACTTCTTCCACCAAGTTCCATCTTGAACTCCACCATCTCATGATCGCTGCATCCCAAGCTGTCCCCAACCCTCACATCCCTAACAAGCCCATCCCTGTTGGTAAGGACAAGGTCCAGAAGCACCCCCAGCCTCATCGGCTCCTCCACCACCTGCGTCAGAAAATTGTCTTCAATGCATTGTAGGAACCGTTTGGACTGCTCGTGCCTGGCCAAGTTGCTTACCCAACAGATGTCTGGCCCCATGAGAACCAGCGCCCATGATCCTGAGGCTACTACCAGCTGTTTGTAGAAGGCCTCATCGACCTCCTCCTCCTGATCTGTAGTACACCCCCACAACAGTGTCTCCCATACCAGCCCACCCCTTAATTCTCACCCACAAGCTCTCCACTTGTCCTTCACCCTCTTCCAGGTGGAGCTGGGTACACTCGAATTGCTCCCTCACATAAAGGGCAACCCCACCCCCTCGCTTCTCCAGCCTGTCTTTTCTAAAAAGGACATAGGCCTCCATGACAGCGTTCCAGTCATGCGAGCTGTCCCACCACGTCTGTGTGATTGCAACGAGATCGTGGCCCTGCGACCGAACGCAGATCTCGAGCTCATCCTGTTTATTTCCCATGCTCTGCGCATTGGTGTAGAGGCACTTGAGGGAAGCAGCGGGTGCAGTTACCTCTGGAGGGATGCAAGAAGAAGATTCCGGACGGGGTATTGGGATCATTACCATCTCTGAGGAGCCCTCAGACAATCCTATGGGACAACTCAGAGGTGCTTCCCTTCTGCCTTCAACAGTGACAGCAGTGACAACTTCCCCCAGCCCTTCTCTGTCACTTGTAGCTCCCCTCCCTTCCCCCGTCAAACCTAGTTTAAAGCCCTGGTAACCAGTCCAGAAAGGTTGCTCCCCAACACACTTGTGCCCCACTTGCTGAGTTGGAGGCGGTCATCAGCCCACATACCTGGCTTCTCAAAGGACTGACCAAGATCGAAATACCCAAATCCCTGGTCTGGACACCACCCCCTCAACCAGTCATTTACCTGTCCCGTTCTCCTCCTTCTTTCTGGGTCCCAGCCACCCAGCGGGAGGACAGAGGAGAACACTACCTACACCCCCGATCCCTTCAACATCCTTCCCAGGGATGCAAAGTCCTTTTTAATATACCTCATTTTTCTAGTTGCAGCTTCCCTGGATCCAATCTGAATGACAACAAGAGGATAGTAGTCCTCCGGTTTAATGAGTTGTGGCAGAGCCTTCCTAACGTCTCTGACACGTGCCCCAGGAAGACAGCACACCTCTCTGGATAGATTGTCTGGTCGACAAATGGGAGCCTCAGTGCCCCTGAGCAAGGAGTCTCCTATCACTAAGACTCTCCATTCTTTTTTTGTGGCACTGGTTGTGATGCAGCACCCCGTCCGGTCCCGATCCCTATGCTGAGTACTTCCCCAAATGTTGACACGCTTCTCCGGGTTGCTTCCCGGGTTCGGACTACTGTCCAGACCCTCAACTTCTTCCTTTTCCTGCCTAAGAGCTTCAAATCTATTTCCCAAGGACACCATGGGGGTTGGTGGCATCATGGGTGTCGGGGGCAAACTGCGAGCTGTGACGAGGGTCCAGCCCCTTTTCTCTTGTGGGCAGTCAAGCCCTCTGTCCTGCATGTGATCTGCTGGGTCAGCTTCTACCGCTGGCAGGGACATAGGAGGGGGCTGCAGGGTATCAGCAGGGGCAGGTTGACACCTCCTGTCTGTTACCCTCAGAGACTCCCAGGAGACCCTCAGGCTGCCGATTTCTTGCTGCAGCCCAGCCACCTGCTCAAGGTGACCTTCAGTCACTGTTCAAAGCGAATCTAAATTTGGTGATGTGGTGGGTAACCTTGTCCATCCCCTTGACACTCACCCAGCAAAGTGTAATTGAGCAGAGGATGGAGAACAGGGGTTTATGGTAAGTCCATAACTGTTCTGCCACTCTTTTCTCCTCACAATTTTTTCCTGCTCTGATGTGGATCCTTCCATGGGCTGGAGTCTATCAGGAAAAATCTGCTCCAGTGTAGGTTCTCTGTGGGCCACAGTTCCTTCAGGAAATAACCAACTGCTTTGGTGTGAGGTCCTTTCCGGGCTGCAAGGTGAATATCCACTTTGGTCTGCTCCTCTCCATGGGCTGCAGGGAAATAACCTGATTCACCATGCTCCTCTCCATGAGCCTCAGGGAACATGAGAGGTATTGCTTTGAGCACCTCCACCACCTCTTTATTCTCTTGGCTTTTGCAGGATTGTTTCTCACATTTTTCTCCCTTCTTGTCTGCTTCTATGTCATTTTTGCCCTTTCTTAATATGTTTTCAGAGAGGAACCATACACATGGCTGATGGGCTGTTTTCTCTTGTGGTTCCATGGCAGAGAAGGCTAGAATTAGCTGTGTCCAAGCCAGGACATCACCTGATATCCCCTCAGAGATGTGACACCTGCAGACCACTCTATTACCAAAATCTTGCCACCTACATCCACTACAGTTTACGTTTCAGACACATTTAGTTTTTCAGGCTCTTTCTTGCCATTAGATATTGGGCATGCAAAGTCCATAACAACTTCAAACTGCAGGGAATTGCTAGAAGGAAAGGAAGTTTGGATGCACTCTTAGTCTCATGTCCTTAACTGCATTGTCTGAGCACAGTTTTCTTAAATTGAATGAAGGTCTACTGGCTTATATCAGCCTAAGTGTATTTTCAGAGCTTACAGAGGTGGCATCTTGCCAGTTTGCCCATAAGTACATGTTGTGGTTTAGCCCGGCTGGCAGCCAAACACCACACAGCCGTTCGCTCACCCTCCCCCCTCCCTCTCCGGGATGGGGGAGAGAAACGGGAAAGTGAAGTCTGTGAGTTGAGATAAAGACAGTTTATTAAGACAGGAAAAATAATAACAATAATAATAATAATAATAGTATTAATAGTAAGAATGTGTACGAAATAAGTGATGTACAATGCAATTGCTCACCACCCGTTGACCGATGCCCAGCCTATCCCCGAGCAGCCGGCCACCCCTCCACCCTGGCTAGCCACCCCTATATATTGTTCAGCATGACGTCAGATGGTATGGAATACCCCTTTGGCCAGTTTGGGTCAGCTGTCCTGGGTCTGTCCCCTCCCAGCTCCTGCTGCATCCCTAGCCTGCTCGCTAGCAGGACAGAGCGAGAAGCTGAAAAGTCCTTGGCTTGGTGTAAGCACTGCTCTACAACAACTAAAACATCAGCATGTTATCAGCGCTCTTCTCATTCTAATCCAAAACATAGCACCCTGCCAGCTACTAGGAGGAAAATTAACTCTGTCCTAACTGAAACCAGGACAGTACATTTTTCCAGCACACAGAAAAATGAAGACCTTTTTGAAAACAAGAATCAGCTTTTCATTTTTTTCCTTTTTATGATGATTGAAAAAGTTGAGAAACTAATTTAGGATTATTAGAATATGCACTTGATAGGTGGGAAAATCTGGTATATGTTCCAGCTCTAATTGTAGCAGTAACCTGCTACAGTACTGTGGATTATTTTGCAGTAGATACCTTTCCTTCCCTTTTGTTGCTGTTTTACTTTTTATTAAATACAAGTACAATCAAGTAAATTGAAACACACTATTTAATAATATATTTAGAGAATATACGTGGCCACTGCTCTGCTGTGATTTTGGATAAATGCCACAGACAATAAAACGTATTTCACCGTCTTTTTTTGTGTACTGATTTAAAAAAATTCCAAGGAGAAAGAATGTCTTAACCCTGAGGAAAAATGATTCCATTAGATTTTGTTATTTAGTGTGAAAAATGGTCAATGGCCAGAGTGTCATCTGTAGGGAACGTCTCTTCTTTTATATGTTTATAATTGTTGGAGACTTTGAAAAGCTCCTGACAGCAATATAAGACTCTTTGAAGCAAAACCACTACTAAATATAGAGTTGTTGGAAGTAGTTGCTAATGAACAGATTGTTATCCACATTTTAAGCTTAAATACAGGAGAAAGTAACTGGATGAACAAGAGGAAGCAGAATGCTACGTTCTTAGAATTTCTGCATATACTGAAATCGTTAAACTCTGAAACCTGTCTTTTCAAGGTCCTTCATTGTAATCTATTATCTTTCACTCCCCAGTGGTACCACAAAGGCATCAGTTTGATGATATATTGCAAATAACAATGTAATTACATTGGTTTAACATGACAACTGGGATTCACTTGAACTTTTTAAAACTTCTAATCCTTAAAATAAATTATGAACTGAAAAAAAAAAAAAAAAAAAGGAAAAAAAAAAAGAAAAGAAAAGAAATAGAAAAGAAGTCACTAGTTAGAAAGAATAGAATTCTCCATACATTTTGGAGAACTACAATGTTCTGGGGCTTTTTTTTTGGGGGGGGGGGGGAATTTGTATAATAGCCTTAGTAGGAAATGCAGTCCACAGCTATCCAATTTATTTAAAACATCTTTTCTTTCTGTTCCTTAGGTTTGCTGAAGTACTAAGTCCCATTGTAGATTACAAGTCATCTACAGATTTTAGAGATTTTAGTTAAACTTCTAAGAACTAAAACTAAACCTTTGTTACTATTTTGATTAGAAAAAAAAAAAAAAAATCATAATCAGCCTTATAACTTCTTTTTTCTTTTTTTTCTCTTACCTTAAAGCTTTTTTTTTTTTTTTTTTTTTTTTTTTTTCCCCTGGTCATTTTTTCTCTCATATTTAACTGCTGAACTGTATTGATTCATTTCTTGCAAAACTGGAAGTCTGATTTCAGGCAGCTAAAAATTGGCTTTCCCTGTAATGTTCATATATTTAAGTATATAAACTTTAAAACTATGGCGTGGTGTTGCTTCTGCGTAATGGTGATCCACCCATAGAAGGCAAAACACATTTTGAAACTTTGAATTACACCTATTAATGCAAAGGTGTGGTCAGCTTTTTTTTTTTTTTTTCATTTGTGGAAATCTTACTGTTTTCTCAAACAGCTCCCCATGATGTTTTATCTCCATTGGTGTTTCCCAGTGGTCAATTTTGCATATTTAGAGAGAAACATAGCAAGCAAAAAACCCGACTTTTAATCCTTGTAAACTAAGGATTTAAGATGATTTTAGAATAGATGAATAAAGACTCATTGTTTCCAGCCTGCTTACCCCTTGAATTTGCAAGAATAACCTTGAATGGCTGAAGAGTATATTCACTGCTTTTTGTTCAGAGTAATCACACTAGGACCTAGCATCAGCAGCAATGGAATATGCTTACCTTGAATCTTCCAGGCATTTATCCGTACTCAAGCAGAACCTCTTCAGGCAAAAGATACCTTTCTTTTCCCAAGAAAGAAAGGTAGGTAAGGCGAATCTCTCTGTGCAGTTGCTAAAGAAAGGAACTCTGGGACAGCTTAGAGGAAGACAGGATAGGTTCCTGCATTAAATTACTTTCTGGAGTAGTATTCTCAGCAAGGACATAACTATATTTTCTTTGGAGTGGTGCCTGGATACTCTCTGAGATTCAAAAGGCAGAGGCTGTTTACCTGTTATTCCCATGTTTTGGAATCTGCAGAACTTCTTTGGAGCTTGCTGATTGCCTGCAGTAGACTGTTTTGGGATGATAATAGCATATGTTTACACAGATTCTTCCACATTTATTCTCTTGGCAAAGGAGCTGATTGATGTATATCAGAATGGTGGCCAGTTGCACCTTGACATTTAGGCATTTTGGTTATTGTGTGATTGAAAATAGAACATGAAACTGGAAGTACAAATGTAGAGAAGCTTTTAGGTCGCCTTGAGCTGAAATTCTGATGCAGACATTATTCATATATCTTTTGCTTGCTAGTTATTGATGAAGCATCCTGTGCATGTGTCTCATACTAGAATGTAAACATATTTATGGCTCTATTAGGAAATACATATGGTTTGTACATTATAATAATGAGAAAAAATTAAAAGGCAATTTTATTCCATGTACTTATAACTATACCGTGTACTAGTTTGTTGTTGTTGTTTTTTAATAATTCTTAATGTTAGAATTCTTATTCTGCAGTGCACTGTAAAGTTCAGCAAATTTCAGAAAGATTAAAATTTTGAATCTATTGGATTTGTGAATAGATACAAAATGTATAATCATTTTACAGCTAGTATTTTAAAGCTTAAATCATTTGCATGATTATTCAGCTCAGTTTTAATATTTTGCTGAATTAGCATAGCCAGTAAGGAAATAACAATTGCTTCAATCAAAACCTATAGTCTTTCAGATTTCTAGATCTGCTTGAAGTAACTGTAATGTATGTGTGAAAAAGTGAAAATGAGTATCTTGATGAATGCCGCCTTCTTTGAAAAGTGTTGGTTAGTGTTAGAATCACTGCTACATACTCAACTTACAGTCTGCTTGTTTTGTAGAAATATTTTCCATAGGGGAGACCATATTCTATGTACTCCCTGCTAATATTTTTACTTACATGCAACTGTTTCTGTTAGCAGTCCATATGCTTTGGTGATGGGTGGGATGTGTACTCCCATTATTTTACGTTTTTTGGAAAGGTCATGTACAAAAGGTTGTCTATGAGTGTTCACTTTCAATTGAGGAAAGATGATCACAGAAGCATGATGATGTTTTAGTGCACTGTTAGTGTTTATACATCACCCATTTTAGAGTTTAAGGGATATGGTCTATATGTTAACAGATGTTTCAGGTAACCTGAAGTAGAAGAAAGTATTATCAGATTATATTGTTCCATAGGCAATGGACGTATCTCAAACCTTTCTTACACTTTATGTTATTTGAATTGAAAATGAAGAGTGTTACCCACATAATAATCTGTTAGGATTAAAAATCTTGAAAAGTAGACAGAAGACTATAATAATCTCTCTTTCTTCAGAAAAATGTACAGATTTATAGACCACAGTGAATTATTTTTAAACGTAAAAGAGTGGTATACACAAACAAAGCCTTTCTCCCTGCATAGGGAGAAAGAACCTATGAAAAATTCTGGGGCAAAATGTTCCAAATGAATTTCAGGTTGCATGGATTTAACTGAACTGGAAGGTTACTTCCCAGTGTTGGTTTCTGGCTTTTTTTTCCTGTAACCTTTCTTTCTCTTTGTGAAGATTAGAAATTGTAAAGAATGCTACAAAACTGAGAAAAGAAGTTTTGCTTATTGAATTGTCAGAGCTTGAATAACTCCCTTTGTACTGTATTTTTTAAGGTGGAGAAAATAATCTTTTAAACTTGGCAAGTTTCAAAATGAGCTGTTAACATATTTATTGACTGAGTGCTTTCATTTTGTGATATAATTAACATCAGCTCATGAATTTCTGTTTTGAGTAGTGTTTAGAATATGTGTCCATATGTGTGTGTGTGCATATACAATATACTAGCAACTGCTTGTTACTACTTTTGTTCAGGAAAATTCACTCAGCACGTTTAAAATTATCTTTAAAGCATATTATATCATTTCTTGAGATAGACATCTTCATTTTATCATTACTTAACAGGAATTCATATTGCAATTCCTCTAACAAGAGAACACTTTTTAGCACTGACAGTTAACTAATTTGTTCTTATGTAATATAAATATTTAGATATTCACAATTTCTGGTAACAGTGACCAGGAACACTCTGGATTTTACATAAATCTCAAAAAAAAAAAAAAAAATTATCATTTACACAATAGCTTGAGATAGAAGAGAAGAGGGACAGAAAATATGTTACCTATGTCAGAGGAAATTAGGAACCGCCGCATGTGTGGTGTGAAGTCTCGAATGGAGATGTGAACTTGTCCCTAGCCATAACAGGGAACTGTTTTGGGGACTGCTACCTTGTGCAGAAATGGTGTATGGTTTCAGTCTTTTGCTTTATCAGGCAAGAATCTGAGTTCCTACAGTTGCTATGGAACAAATGGCTCTTCCCTCTGTCAAGTTACCGTTGCTCAGCCTAGCAGAGGCAGCTTGTGTAATTACTTTAACAGAATTTTTAGTTAGATTTTAATAATGAAGACAGATACTGTTAGGACTCCTTTAACTAACATGAAGTTTTTTTTATTTTATTCCTTTTTTTTTTTTTTCCGAGTGTATACACCAAACATTGAAATCATAACATTCCCCAAGGAGCACATATATGAGAAAAATCTTTGTATTTCTTAGATTTGGCAATGTGTGGTGGTTTTACCCAGCTGGGGAGCTGAGCTCCACCACAACCACTCACCCACTTCCCCTTCTCAAAGGGAAATGGGGAGAAAATAGAACAAGAAGTGCTCAAGTGTTGAGACAAGGATGGGGAGATAGCTCAACAATTACAAACATAGGAAAAACAGACTCAGCATAGGGAGATTAATAAAATTTATTACTTATTACTAACAAGCTAGAGCAGCGAGAAACAAAGGAAACAAACTAAAACCACCTTCCCCCATCCACCCTCTTCCAACTCCTCTCCCCAAGTGGGAACACGGGAATGGAATGGGGGCTGCAGTCAGTCTATAGCACTTCACTGCTCCTTCACAGTCACTTTCTGCCACTGCTCCAACATGGGGTTGCTCCCACAGGATGCCGTCCTTCCCAAACTGATCCTGCGGGGGCTTCCCACAGGCAGCAGCTCTTCAAGAACTGCTTCAAATATGGGAGCATACTATGGGTATCACTCAAAAATTATTGTCATGGGCAAAATAGACTCAGAATAGGGGGGTTAATTAAATTGATTACCTATTACTAACAAGCTAGAGCAGTGAGAAACAAACAAAAAACACCTTTCCCCCATCCACCTTCTTCCAACTCCTCCCCCCAAGCTGCGCAGGGGAACAGGGAATGGGGGCTGTGGTCAGTCCCTGACACTTTGTCTCTGCCGCTGCTTCACGGTCACTCTCTGCCCCTGCTCCACGTGGGGTCCCTCCCACGGGATGCCATCCTTCCCGAACTGAGCCTACAGGGGCTGCCCACAGGCAGCAGCTCTTCAAGAATTGCTCCCACATGGCTCTGTACCACGGGGTCCATCCCCCAGGAGCAAACTACTCCAGCACAGGTCCCCCATGGGCGGCAGCTCCCCCCAGACCCCCTGCTCCTGCGTGGGCTCCTCTCCACAGGCTGCAGCTCTGGCCTGGGGCCTGCTCCTGCGGGGGCTCTCCATGGGCCACAGGGGAACTTCTGCTGAGTGCCTAGAGCACCTCTGGCCCTCCTTCTGCTCTCCTTCAGGTCTGCAGGGATGTTTCTCACTCCTCACTATCCCAGCTGTTTTTGGGCAGCATTGATTGTTCTTGTTGTTGTTTTCCCTTTCTTAAATCTGCTCTCACAGAGGTGCAAACAACCTCGCTTATTGGCTCAGCTGTGGCTAGCAGTGGTTCCCTCTGGATCCAGCTGAAACTGGCCCTTATCTAACATGGGGCAACTGCTGGATTCTTTTCATGGAGGCCACCCCTGCATCCCCCTGCTACCAAAACATTGCCATGTAAATCCAATACACAATAATTCATGAAAAGCTGCAATAATTTGAAAATGACAAGATTAATTATAATTTTCTAATTCACACTCAATGCTCAAAATTGATAAGTCCATATTTTGGGTGTAATTCAGCTTTAAGGACAACCATTCCTGATTCCTCCTAGCACAGGAAATCAAAATTCTCCATTCTGGGTGTAAACAATGACCAAGTCAGAAGTAGAACATTTATTTGATCATCCTTTCCATTCATGCATAGCAGTTGCAAATCAGTTTCAGTGTTCTTGGTCATCTATTTGTGTATCAACAGCATTTAGCCAGAACAACTGTTGCGAAGTAAGACTGTTCTCAGCCCCAGACAAAAGAGTTGGACTTTTGTCTTTTAAGATAGAAGCAGTACATAATTTATTTCAGGTTTGTCTCAAAACATATGCTGTAATTAGATAAGAAATACTACTGTACATACTTTAAAGCATTGAAGTCAATGAGCCGTCTTGTAGGGAGGAAGGGAAAAATGCCTTAGTCGTGCAAACCTCATCTGGGTTGAAGTAGAATGATGTGTAACCTGCTGAAGCAGAGACCAATTATTTCTGTAAAAGTTCCTCCATACCCACCCAAGTCCATGAATTTGTTTAAGTCTCTGAACTTGGGACGGAGGTGAAAAAAAGTAAAACAACTTAAAATACATACATAGTTTTATATATATTGAAACAGCAAATATTTCATTTAATCTTCATGTTACCTTACAGTGTACAGATTATTTATATGTTTTCCACAGGAAAAAAAAAATACAAACACATAGTTAAATAGCAGCCTCACAGACTGAGGTAAATAACAAAAATGTTTTTTGGTTTTGCAAAATTTCCATGAGTACAGCACGAGAAAATACAGATCTTGACGTTTAAAATCAAATCACATAAACCAGCTTATTATCTTATTTACAGATACTGCTTTCCTTTGAAGCTAATCATTTTAAGCGATTAACTATTCACATAATGAAATGCTTTGCTACCCTTCATTTCCTGACTTTTCCTTTTCAAAATGAACTTTGAAAGTTAATGTTTGAAATATTTTTAAATGGCATTTAATTTTCACATTGTACTGAATAATTTATTACTGTTATGCCCCCCTCTAAACAATTTCAAAGCAGAAACAGTGAGGATTCTAAGTGGTTTTCTTTAAAGAGCTCAAGTGTCCATCATCTCTGTTCCAGCTTACCCTTGAAGTCTCACTTTTTAAGCTGAAAACAAGGTGGATGATAATACTATACCATTTGTACTGAACAACATTTGAATTTAAAAATTGTTTTAGAAAAGACATTGTTTGCTGTTGTATACTGGCAACAACCTGCAGGCAAATACTACAGGCAGTAATAATAATAATAATAAGTAACAAATAACAAATAACAGCAAATAACAAAAAAGTATATGCTGAAGAAGTGCTGTAACTACTTATTCTGTTTGACTTTGAGAAGATTTTCGGTAGATGGTTTACATGAGTAATTCTGTTCACCAAGTATGCCAGGTGAGCTGAAGGCAAGCATACAGTAGTAAGACTTTAAATGATATAAACATATCTATTGTGTAAACTAACGTCAAAAATTCTTCTCCGAAGGCCTAGATTTCTCCTTACTTCTGCTTATTTCTGAATTCAGTTTTGCACTGAATGCTTATGGCAACCTTATTAGTTTTTGTTTTTTTTTTTTGAAATTTTTTTATCACTTCTTAGATATTCACATGGATTCTTTCTCCCCACACCTCTCTTTCCCTCTCTCTCTTTTTTTCTGTCTTAACATAAGGCCCCCAGGCCCCCTTACAATCTTGCTTTGGAGAGCAGAAGAGTGAGGATTTGCTCCCCCCTGGTCCCCCTGGCCCTGCCTCCCCCACTTTTTTTTTTTTTACCTTTTTTTTTTTTTTTTTCCTGGAATGCAGGAAAAACAGTACCTTGCAGTCAGTCAGATTGACTTATATTACATAGTTACTTGGAGAGCCTTAAGAGCCCACTGGGGACCTAGGAGCGCTCAATGAAAGAATCACGTTGAGATGTGCTGTGGCAGCAAAAAGGAATAAAAGGTGCTTTGAATGCCATAAAATTAAATTGATCTTCACAGTGACAAGTGACAGCAATAGATAAGGTCAATGAAAATGTTACCGTATTTAAAGGTGAGGTACATAAGGCATAAGTAATTATGGAATTTAACATTGCATCTTTGACCCAAGATACCTAATTATCCTCCCTCCCTATACAAAGAGACAAGTCTCAATCTGATTTGGTATAATGGAGAATCCAGCACATCCATGGTGAGAGTTTCTAATTTTTTCACCTTTCAACACATATACTTCTTAGTCTATATATCCAGTGCAGTATTCAATACATTTCATTTTGCATCTCTGTGAAAAACATATTAAGAATGGTCATTAAAATGTACACTCATCACACAATCTTCAAAAATGCCAGTAACATCAATAAAAATAATTCCTCACATGAATGTCAACTTAACATGATCACAAATCTGAAAAAGGGGACAATTTACAGACACTCTACCCCTAGTCTTTTCACCACTTTACAACAACATAAATTCACCTCAATTAATACATGCTGGCAACATCCAGTTCATGTTTTGCCCATTACCTCTCTCAGTTACTGTCCTTATCTCAAATTCCTCAAGAGCCCCATGTTGGGTGCTAGAAAAGACTACTGTGGTTTAAAACGAATGGACAGCTAAGCACCACCATGCCATTTTCTTACTCCCTCTCCTCAACAGAACAGGGGGAGAAAATATGATGAAAAATCTTGTGGGTTGAGATAAGGACAGGGAGATTGATTACCAATTACTGTCATGGCAAAATACATTGAGCTTGGGGAAGATTAATTTAATTTATTACCAACTAATAATAGACTAGAAAAGTGAGAACTAAAAGCAAAATAAAAACAGCTTCCTTCCACTCACCCTTTTCTACCTCCTTCTCCCAAGCAGTGCAGTGGAATGGTGAATGGTGTTTGTGGTCAGTCTATAGCACTTCATCATCTGACACTTCATCATATTCTTCCCCTGTTCCAGTGCATCCACAGGATGCAGTCCTTCCCAAACTGATTCTGCATGAGCTTCCCACAGACCACAGTTCTTCAGGACTGTTCCAATATGGGTCCATAACATGGGGTCCATCCTTCAGACTGTTCCAGTATGGGTCCCCCATGGGTGGCAGCTCCTGCCAGACCTTCTGCTCCTGTGTGGGTTCCTCTTGATGGGCTGTAGTTCTCTCCAGGAGCCTGCTCCTGCAGGGTTTCTCCATGGGCTGCAGCCTTCTTCAGGCCAGATCCGCCTGCTCCCACGTGGAATCCTCCTCAGGCTGCAGTATTGATAGGTGATCCAACATGGTCTGTACCTCAGAGGAATCTCTGTTGCAGCACCCGAAGCATATCCTTCCCTTCCTTCTTTACTGACTCTGGTGTCTGCAGGGTTGTTTCTCAACATTTTCTCACTCCTCTCTCTCAGCTGCTGTTGCAGAGCAGTGTCGTGTGTCCCGTTCTGCCCCCCCCCCCCCCCCCCCCCCCCTTCTTAAATATTCTCTCACAGAGGAACAACCAACATCACCCATTTGCTCAGCTTTGGCCAGTGGCAGGTCCCATAAAATAATCTCTTATCTGACATGGGGCAGCTTCTGGACTCTTTTCACAGAGGTCTCCCCTGCAGTCCTCCTGCTAAGAAAACTTTGTCACATAAACCAAATACAGTATTCTACAAATACATTTCTTACAAGGAAATCAGTACACCAGGTATCAGCTTATATCACAGAAAAACACAAGTAACACTCCTCATGAACTAATATTTAACTCTTAATTCATTTATTATTAATCTTTTGAACACTTCTAATTTTTCATTGACTGCATTACAAGACACGAACCAAAGCATGGAAAGAAAACTTAAAACTACATTGTTGCCTATCTAATGGGTGAAAGGATTGCAAGCAAGGAAATAAAATTCAGAAAGTGTGTGCCATAGAAAATGTGTATGAAGAATATTTTATTAATTAACTTTATGCAAAGAATATATTTGAAAGATTAGAAACATTCTTAATTTTCACTTAATTATTGATTATGCCCCATATTTGGTAAAATATTTTCCAAGTCAGCTTTACACATGAGTTGAAGTCCTTATTCAGTAAATCACTCAGGCCTTGGTATCCTGTAATAAACAGTGTCCCAAGTCCAGGAAGCTATTTCAATTCTTAATGTTTATTGATTTCAGTGAAGGTCACTCCATTACTACAGTATGTTCTCATTCTGCTCATAGAAAGACATGTCTTTAGGGTAAAATCACACTTCCCTATTTGAAAACAAGCAGTGTATATGAAATTTTATGTCCAGTTTAGGCAGTCCGGAGATGGTTTGTGCAACTCACAGCTGCTCATTAGCAGTTAAACTTAGGGTAGAACCAAAATCAGCATAGGTGTACACCTACAGACACATTTCGTATTTTTGCTCTTCATCATTCTGTGTAAACGTGTTTTACTGTAAGGAATGACATTTGCATTGTATGCATTTAAGGAGTCTACCATGCCTGTAGTATGTTGAAATGTCGTGTTATACAGTTTAAATACTGTGCAAGCTCCCTGAAAAACTAAGAGAATATACTAATGGATATTTTATGTGTTGCATTATGATTTTCAAATCTTTATTTAAAAGTAGACCATGGAAGTTTCGTTTTATTGAAGTAATAGAGTATATGATGTCAGAAAAAATGCAAAAACAATGATTACAAAAATTTTTCTTTTCTATAACATGTACAACTTTCTTCTGTCATTCTTGTGGCTCTGTAAATTCTGTGACTTACCACAGAGGTTACCACAAGGCAAATGAAGTAAAGCAAAGCTAATTTTTCATCTGACATAAAATGAACAGAACAGTTATTTTTCTAACATTAATATGTATTCTACTGAAAAGTATTGTCATTAAGAGTAATGTTCTAATCACATAGAAGTTAGTTGTTTTTGTTTTTCTGTTACATTGATGGATCACATATTGTTTTGATTTTTTTATAAGATTTTCTTTGTCATCTTTAAGATTTAAAAAAAAAAACTGTCATATCTTATTGTTTAATGTTTAAATAAAAAGCTTAATTGTAGACTTCAGAACTGCATACATAAGTTTCAAAACTATAAATGAATATATATATATATATATGTCACTGATGATTTTAGCAAAGGGGATAATCTAAACAATATTTAGCAGAATCATTGAATCATAGAATGGCTTGGGTTGGAAGGGACCTTAAAGATCATCTAGTTCCAACCCTCATGGCACAGGCCAGGATGACAACCACTAGATCAGGTTGCCCAGGGCCTCGTCCAACGTGGTCCTGAACACTTCCAAAGATAAGGATCCACAACTTCCCTGGGCAACCTGTTCCAGCGCCTAACCACCATCTGAGTGAAGAATTTCCTTCTAATATGTAATAAAAATCTCTCCTCTTTTATTTTAAAACCATTCCCTCTTATCCTATCATTATCTGTCCAAGTAAAAAGTTGTTATCTGTCTTTTTTTATAAGTCCCCGTTAAATATTGAAAAGCTGCAATGAGGTCTCCCTGGATTCTTTTCTTCTTCTTGAGGCTGAACATCCCCAGGTCTCTCAGTCTTTCTTCATAGGAGGGGTGCTCCAGCCCTCTGATCTGCTTCATAGCCTTCCTCTGGACCTGTTCTAACAGTTACACATCCTTCTTGTGCTGGGAGACCTAGACACAGAACTCCAAGTGAGGCCTCATGAGGGCAGAGTAGAGGGGGACAATCTCAACCTGCTGGCCACTCCTCTTTTCATGCAGCGCAGGATGCAGCTCGCCTTCTGGGCTGCAAGCATGCACTGCTGGCTCATGTCAAGCTTTTCATTCACCAGAACTCCCAAGTCCTTCTCCACAGGGCTCCTCCCAATTAGCTCATCTCCCAGCCTGTACTCATGTTTGGGATTGCCCCAACCCAGGTGCAGCACCTTGCACTTAGACTTGTTGAACCTCATTAGGTTCACATGGGCCCACTTCTCAAACTCATCCAGGTCCCTTTGGATAGCATCCCTTCTTATTTTTGTATCAAATGCGTCACTCAGCTTAGTGTCATCTGCAAACTTGCCGAGAGTGCACTCAATCCCATTGTCTGTGTCATCAACAAAGATATTAAACAGTACTGGTCCCAAGACAGACCCCTGAGGGACACCGCTCATCACTGGCCTCCACCTGGACATAGAACTTTTAACCCCAACTTTCTGGCTTGGACCATCCAGCCAATTCCTTATCTATTGAATGTTCTACCCTTCAAATCCTGGAGATCAGGATATCATGTGAGACCTTGTCAAAGGCCTTATGCGGAGATGTCATCGTTTGGTCTTCCCATGTCACTGATGCAGTTGCTCCATCTTAGCAGGACACAAAACTGGTCAGGCACAATTTGCCCCTAGTGAAGCTGTGTTGGTTATCTTGGATGACCTCCTTGTCCTGCCTGTACCTTGACATTGCTTCCAGGAGGATTTGTTCCATGATCTTCCCAGGCACAGAGGTGAGGCTCACTGGTCTGTAGTTCTCTGGGTCTTTCTTTCTACCCTTTTTTAAAATGGGAGTGATGTTTCCCTTTTTCCAGTCACTGGGGACTTCACCTGACAGCCTGGACTTTTCAAATATGATAGAGAGTGGCTTGGCAACTAACTACATCAGCCAGTTATAATCACTATAACCTGCAAGACTGAGATTATGAAAGGGTTTGTCATTGGCATTTATGTTACTGTTAAATAATTACTGATACTTAGTTCTGTGTCTATATACACACAGTTATCCTGTTTATGAAAATTGCTGTGTTTTTGTTGTTGTTGTTGTTTTGTTTTGTTTTTTCTTTATTCAATGCTGCAGCCGTAAATCTGTATAATACTTTCTGACTAAGCAGTGTTACTATATAGTGAAAAATCAAAATGATCTTATTTATGGATTTACATTATTCTATTAGGCACAGAGGATTTACAATCAAAAGAACCTAATAGAGGAATTTGACAGTTTTAGATTATAGAATTTGAAAAACATGATAAAAACCCTTTGCTTATTCAAAATTGCACAGGTGTCAGGACCTCTTTTGACTTTCCAGAGAATGATAATACAGATGATGCATTGCCTGGAGGAAATGGTGATTCACTTGATCACAGGAATGATTAAGGTTGAGTATAACGTTTCCCAGAGATGTTTTATAGACACAGTAAATTAAAATTGAACTTCTGTTTTGCTGTATGATAAATAATATGAAAATAATTGGAATAAATCAATGTCAATGCACCTGTGTGAAGGAAGTGGTCTACCTATATGAAGTGTTCCAGTAGAAGATCACTGTGCATTGTTCAAACAATGAAAAGATAAAACAGGAAGCAGGTTAAACAACACATTCTTTAAAGAGTAGTGTTAAATCATGTACTAGGACTATTCTTTAGCTACATCGAGAAACCCTAATGGATTGTATTTAGAGAGATAGAATAGAAAATGCAATTGAGAGTCAGGAAGGACTACTAACAGGAAGACTATACTTAAGATTTAACCATTTACTTTTCTTTCAGCTTCTTGCCAAACCTCTGTCTTATTAATATGCTGACTCCTCTTCTTATATTTTGTTTCTGCAGCACATCCTCTGAAGTATCTCAGCTTTGTCCATCCCAAGGTTCACATAATCTTTTCTTCTTATTAACTTCTGTTCTCAGTCATCAAAGACAAATCCCTTCCAGTCAGTGGTCGAAATGATCACTAAAGAGTACTTCTGCCACACAGGAAATTTTGATGTACTGTTTTGGCTTCTATCTACTCAAAAGTGAAAATACAGAATCTCTTATTGTGAAGGGAAATTGTTCCAAAAATACATTAGTATACATCAGATTATGTTGCCTCAAGTAGAATTACCATTGGAGTTTAAGTTTGCCAGAGATGCTTTTGTTAACTGTTTAAGGCATTATTTCTTTGTTTCTTTTATTCTATTCTCCTTTATAGTTACTGTTTTCTTTTTGGTCCAGCTAGATGGCTAGGTTAATACTGAACATATGCCAGCTGTACACTTCACCCTGATTTTCTAGTGGAAAATCCCCCTCCAGAAACCTCTGCAGAAATCCCCCTCCAGAAATCTCTGTTAAATGATGGCTTTGGAGAAAACCATCTTTTCTCTGAGGGGAGCATTTCATGAATGCAGTGTATGCAACAGTAAGCAGAAATTTCTGTGAGGCTTAAAAAAAAGAAAATAGATTCTCAAGTCTAGTTATGGCCCCTTGGCTCCACTGAGGTTCTGTAAATGACTTTATTCAACCATAAATAACCAGAGGAACATTTTCCTGCAGGCATATTTGTGCCACTGATGAGCCGTTAGTCTTTCCCCTCAGGCTTATGTGCTGGTAGGAGGCATGTTGAGAGTGATGCAGCTGACCTTCATCACTCCAGATGAGTCCTGTACAGGCATTGGCCTCATTAAGGACCCAGTGTCATTAGCATTAGAGTGGCCATGGACTGGATTGTTAGATGACAGATATCCCTCTTTAAAGCCTATCGTCATTTCACTGAGTGGAAAGTGTACTGTTTGATTGTAGCTTAATCTGGAATCTTTATATATTCAAGAGTTTTTGGCCCAGTCTGTAAAGTGTAGTTCGTTTAATACTTTACTTGCTCAGGACGCTCTCAGTAAGGAGATATGGTGCTTCAGTGTTACTCCCTTAATACTTGAACATAACCAGTCACATTTGTTAGCAAAGACTGTTTCTTAATGGGGAGAATCAGTTCTTTTAAAGAAGTTATCTACAGATAAAAATGCCAGTCAGGTCTTTTGTTTCCTCATATCAGATTGATTCCATCAATCAAAGATTTTTAGGAGCTTTCTGTCCTTCCACCACTGTGATGCAGAACAGTGTATGCTGAACTATTGTGTTCAGCACTGTTAGTGCTTTTCCCCTCTCACAGTACTGAAAAAGTCTTTTCTCAGACTAGTGAAATCATCTATCAGTATGATTAATTTTAAAGCTCTCTAAATAATAATACTAATTATTATTATTATTTATTTATTTTTAACAAGAAAACCTCTCAGTGGTGTTCTAGACTAACATAGGAGACTCTGCCATTAGATTTACACAGCTGTAGCTGTGATTTCTTCAGCCTTCCTAAACTCTGTCAGCTATACATTTTGCAATGCCATTACCATTGCTAAAAAGCAGACATTTCTGCATTTCTGGAGTAAGCATTGGGTATATCCAGGTTGAATCAGAAGACAGACACTTCAGCTATCTCTTCTATACCTAAAGTGAGCCTTTCAGGAAAAAAACCATCAGTGAATATATATATATATAACATTATATATACATATATTTAAAGCTGGAATACATAATATCATGTTGTTTATCAGTCACCTCTCTGTTGACTATTGGAAGAGTGTTACCTTCTAGATTGCCAAGACTTCTTCCACTTGAAATGATTTATTTATGTATTTATTTATAATCAAGGATGCATTTGTCAGTCAGGATAGGTTATAATCTCTACTACCAACCCAGTGATAATGTAGAAATGTGCTTTCTTTTTTCCAGAGAGGGAAAAGAGTCTCAGGTTCAAAATACCGTCTCTGAGAGTAAATGACCTCAGAACTCAAATTCTGCAGCTATAGGATTCTTTACTTCTTTCTTGGAGGAAAAGGGCTAATCAGCCTCACAGAATTTTGTAAATGTGTTTATGTTTGAAGAAGAACAGAATACAGAAAATCAAGTCGAGAATGGCCCTGAGAAATTGTTATGCACTGAGGCAAAGGGAAGGGTGTGAGAGAGAAAGAGAGAGACCGTGCAGTGTTCTTTCTGGATCTCAATCAGAAAGGCCCAACAGCAAACGATCTAATAGAATAGCTGTTTTAAGAAGAAAGAAGAATATAAATAGTGAGTAAATTCTATGTCCCTTCAAATGCTGGGAACCATGCTTTCATACAATGTTGGACAGATCCCAAGTAGATTTTATCACCAGATCCTGTTTGTGTATAAACATCTCCCTTTTTTTGGTCATTCAAGCAATTATAGTTTTCTCACAAGAAAACAACTCTATTCATTATTTTCCGCTGTCAAACAGAAAGAATGTTCTCACGAGAACTTCTTGCTCCACCTTTTGATAAAGACAAGGCCACGCAGCTGTCATAATCATTGATACCATGTGGGAGCTGCCTGCAGGATCCTCTATTATAATGAGATGGCTGATTTAATTCTGTAACTGAAGAATTAATGCAGCACAACACAGGAATGAAGACTACACTGTGTGTGAAGCATAGTGCAAAACAGCACAGGTTTGAGACTACTCAGGTCAACTGTTATGTGGATCACTAACTCATTGACATCCAGTGGTCTCTTGGTCAGGATCACTACAAATATACTTTGATAAAAGCTTGTATAGTTGAGAGCAAACTGGAAGCGCTAGAAGAAAGTGTGTAATTTAATCTAAACTGCTGCAGTTGCTGCTTCTAAAATACAAGTATTTATGTCAAAAGGCTACAGTATACAGGAAAATGGTATTTTGTAGATTACTGAATATTTTATGCATGAAAAGAAAAGCAGTTTTGAATTCTTTATGGCCTAATAACTAAGAGGTTGTTAAACTAGGGTGTGATTTTACTTCTTTTAAAGGCAATGACAAGACTCCCATTGATTTACATGTGAGGTTAAATTTTTGTAGAAAAGGTTGAATAGCACCTCCAGCAAACCATATTTCTTAAGCTTTAATTTAATTTCTAAGCTTAAATTCTCCTAGTATTTCTCAATAAAATATGACTACAGATGGATTCTTTGCTAAAGCCTGTTCCATTATCAAATGTACAAATATCTCTCAGGAAGCAGGCAGACACTTAATTTCACACTGCAGTTCTCATTTTAATATTTATTGTACATACAACAGCAAATTATATCACATTAGCTGGGAACAGCTTGTGTTCATAATAGGTGACAAGGCTCAAGCTTTCATGACTGTAGCATATGCTGCACTTTGGGGAACTTACCCAATGACCTTCCATTCCTTGGCATTCAGTGGCAAAGTATAAACGGCATAGTGGGAGTAATATAACACACATTCAGATGACAGAAACTACTTAAAAGGGAAAAGGAATGTTGACAGAAGGTAACTGTGTTTGCCAACCCAGGCAGTATCATACATATCTTTTGAGTTATTCTAAATGAAGATTCTTTTGAACAATGCCTGTGGAAACAGACATAGGAGATTATATTTATTTTTTTTATTATTTTATTTATTTTATTTTATTTATTTTTAATTTGGAGTACTTGGAATGAGGGATCATATTTTAATATGAATTGCATAATACTCTGAAACCTTCATTTCAGAGCCAAACCCCTTAAAAGTTTTCTATAATTTATTAGATCCCTGAGTTTTTGCTATATGTTGTTTTGATCCACAACTGACTGTTGACTTTGGAGAAACCATTGTGAGAATAGTGTTCCTTCTCAATGTCAGTAAAAGTATAATGACACTATAGACTATACTTGCTTGTTGACTGATATGTATGTATTCACATGCATAATCTACATATGGATTTATCTGTATTGTTTCCTTGAAATACATCCATAGTATACATATATGACATGCCCACTTCAAGACATTTGTAGTTTATCTGTATTTTGCAGGTGTAAAAAGGTTGATTGTAATCCATAGTATTTGGGAGCTAACATACACCTGGCTACATATGTGTCCTAAACTTGTCCTAAATTTCCATCTAGGACTAATAAAACTTAAGTGGTTTATTATATACTATCTATTGAGAGAGAGTACTTGGTCTGGTCTGGTAGAAGGCCAAGCAGCAGGGATCATTTTAAAAACAGACATTACTGTTCTATAGGAGGGGGGAAAAAACATTACAAAATACAAATTTTCATCTTTGCTCTCAGTAACCAAATTATCTCCTTCAAGAAATGAGAAATGTGGTGTTTTTTTTTTTTAGTGTTTTTTTTTTTTTTTAGATCTTTAGGCAGTTGTCAAATTACTGTTATGAGAGTTATTCTTCTTTCTGTTTAAAAACAACCATTCATTAGAACAAGAGGGAAAATGAAGGTAGAGGAGTAGGGAAGAGTATAAATCCTTAGCCCAGTGGTTAGAGGCCATTTTATTTCTTGTGGGAAACTAAGGTTCAAACCTCATGGATCAGTTTAAGGAGAGACCAATTCTACTTGTGGAAACTAATGCAGACAACAACTTGCTAACAAAACAGAAGAATAACAGAGAGAGATTGAATCTGCATCTCGTATTCTCTTTGATGTCAGCAAGAGAAGTACTTTTACAGATGAGGGTCTTTCTTTACAGTGCTTTGGTTTCAAACATACATTGAGATTAAAGATTACAACAGACATGTAGGAACTTTTCAGAGAAGGCCATTTGTACCAATCATTCCCTTTGGTTCTGCTCAACTTATCCTGGTGAGTGTTCAACTCATTAAAGCTCTTCTTGAAGTAAGATTCAGTTTCAAGATATTACATATCCTTGACTAGCAGCTTATAACATTCATTAAGAGTAACTGATTTGAATGGGCTTTATAGTTTGTTGAAGGGAAGTTCTGCTAAGAAACTTGCTTCTGTCATGATGGGGTGCATTTTTTGTAATCAGAGATCTTGCTTGTTTTGATATACCCCAAACTATAAGTAGACCTTTGGATTGCCTGTTTAATTTTCTTCCAATAGCAGGAGAAAAAAAATCTTTGCTAATGCTTTTGAAAGTCAAACATCTCTAGTTCATCATACTTCTTTAATAGTTTACTAATAAGCTCATTTAATACTTCTTTTCTGCCCAATTCTCTCATGACTGGTCATATTTACAGGTAATTACAATTTCACTGGTAGCCCTGGTAGAGTTTGGGTTTTGTCATAAGGGCCTGTTTTCTGGGTAAAAATCTTGGAATGATAGCTAATTATCAACAAGTGGAAAGAAAAGTATAACAGTTAATTGCTGCAGTAGGGCTTCTTGAATTTCAAGAACTCTAGGGAAAATATAAATAACATACTTGCTGTGCTTAACTGTAATCATTCAGATATAGCACAAAAATACTGATTAAAAGAAAAAAAAAAAGTTAAAAATATGCAAATCCAAAGGATGAAACAGTTTTATCTTTCAGCATTATGTAACTGAGAGGAAAAAAAGTCAGACATAGAAAAGGAAGAATGGAGAAGACGCATTACAGATCTGGTGATTTACAAAATACATAGAATTCCTCAGAGCTGCGACATGTAGCGTAAGATGAATCAACATGATTTCAGTAACATGAAATATAAAATAGCAGTGTTTGTACCATGACAGAGAAGATGCATTTTCCATCATTAAAAAGAAGAACCCGGTAGGAGATGTGGAAGATTATAAATGTCTGCAATTCAGCAGAACTTTGACATAATCTCTGTTTCTTAATGCACAGTCATAGATAGGCTCATATACTGTCTGAGTTAATGCCAGCACATGCAGTCAATATTATCAAAATCCAGAGTGCTCACAAAATCCAAACTATAAAATTAAATTAGAACAGGCATTGCTTACAGTGATGTCAACTGAGCCCGAGTGTTGCAATTTTGCAACTGTGTAAAAAGGCACATATAATAGAAGGAAATCAGAGTTTGAAAATAATCTGGGTCTTGAAGGTGACAGTTTCACTCTAAACTCTAAACAAGGAAGGAGAAGACCCTGAGTTTTGTAATTTGCTGTTATTTGACTAGACTAAAAGTTGTTATTACTTATAGCTGAGGACTGGACTTGGAAATCACAGACCATAAAATCTGTTTGGCAAACTTCTCCTTAGTAAGCTGTAAAAAAATAATAATGTACAACAGCCTAGTCATAGTGTAGAGCAAGGTGTAGTATGTTTTTTACAGGTGAAAATAATTCCACCCATTGCTGTAATAGTTAAAGTTGATGGCATTATAAGAAATGACTTTGCTTTGAATGAGCACTGCTTATCTCATTTCAATTAAAAATGGAGAATTGGCAGAGTGAACTTTGCATATCTATGTAAACCTGTCGTTCGTTAAACGTAACTATATATTTAATATGTAACTATATTGGGTTTACCTGACAAGGTTTTGGTAGCAAGGGGGCTGCAGAAGTGGCCTCTGTGAGAAGAATCCAGCAGCTGCCCCATGTTAGATAAGGGCCAGTTTCAGATGGATCCAGAGGGAACCACCACTAGCCAGATTCGAGCTAATAAGTGAGGTTGTTTGCACCTCTGTGAGAGCAGATTTAAGAAAGGGGGAAAAAGACTGCTGCCCAACAGCTGCTGGGACACTGAAAAGTGAGAAGCAGCCCTGCAGACCCTAAGATCAATGCAGCAGGAAGGCAGGAGGTGCTTCAGGCTCTGCAGCAGAAGTTCCCCTGCAGCCTGTGCAGAGGCCCCTGGTGGAGCAGGCTGTCCCCCTGCAGCCCATGGGTCCCACATGGAGCAGATCTCCACGCTGCAGCCCGTGGAGGAGCCCCCGGTGGAGCAGGTGGATGTGGCCTGGAGGAGGCTGTGGCCCATGGAGAGCCCCCGCAGGAGCAGGCCCCAGGCTGGAGCTGCAGCCCGTGGAGGGAAGCCCACACAGGAGCAGGGGCTCTGGGGAAGCTGCCGCCTGTGGGGGGCCCATGCTGGAGCAGTGTGCGCCTGACGGATGGACCCCGTAGTACAGAGCCATGTGGGAGCAGTTCTTGAAGAGCTGCTGCCTGTGGGCAGCCCATGCACGATCAGTTCAGGAAGGACGGCATCCTGTGGGAGGGACCCCACATGGAGCAGAGGCAGAGAGTGACCGTGAACCGCAGCCCCCATTACCTGTTCCCCTGCGCTACTTGGGGGGAGGAGTTGGAAGAAGGTGGATGGGGGTAAGGTGTTTTTTGTTTCTTTGTTTCTCACTGCTCTAAATTGTTAGTAATAGGTAATAAATTTTATTAATCCCCATATTTTGAGTCTGTTTGGCCCATGACAATAACTGTTGAGTGATCTCCCTGTCCTTATCTCAACCCCTGAGCCCTTTCCATCCTATTTTTCCCCCTTTTCCTTTGAGGAGGGAGAGAGAGCAGTTGTGATGGAGCTCAGCTGCCCAGCTCGGTAAAGCCACCACAGTAACTTTCATAAATATTGTTTCTGGTCTGTGAAAATTAGCTGTGGTGAAAGTGCCAGTTTTACCAGAGTCTTACTGTTAATTATTTGTTATTTAATAAATAACAATGGTGGTGGAGTTACAAAGATCATAATAAAGAAATCACAACATGGAAATAGCAAGAGAATGATGATTAATGTCCCCTTCTTATCAGTATACTGTCTATTAAGGGGTAATTTAATTTCTGTACATAGTTTATGGAATTGCAAGAGTAGTGGAAATATATGTAAGACAAATATATATATATATATATATATTTGAAGAGAATAACAATCCACTCCTGAATTCAAATATATTTCTTTGGTGAACATTTGTCTGAATATGATTTGGCTTCTCAAAGAGAATTCTCTGTGTATTATTTTTACCTACTTCATTTTTTGTACTATCGTATCCAGTAACAAAAATAGGAAAAGGTGGTGTTAGAAAATAAAATAAATGTCTTGCAAGCATTTGAAATGCTACTAGTATTGTTCATAATCAGTAATAGTAAGCAAATAACTCTTCTGGAGAGAAGAAATAATGACATGCTTTTTAATATTTCTCTTAAAAGGGACATATAAACTCTGGGAGATTTTGCTGAGATATGCTGTCAGGGATTAACTGTTGTATTTAACTACCATCTTGGAAGACAATTCTTAAGTCTGTCAAGCCAAATGACCCATGTGCCAGCTTGATTCTCTCCTCTTATCAACCTTTTTCTGTTTCACTTTTCTCTAAAGGCATATTGTAATGATCATTCAAAGTTTTATGAAATGTTGGAATTTATGGCCACGTTGTTCAAAGTTGAAGTGCAACAGACATGCAAAAAAGAATTGTTGCTGAGGTAAGAATACAAGTTTAGTCTCTTAAGTCTCTTAAGATCTCATTTTTCTAAAAGTGCTTTTTTTGTTGCCACAGGTGACGACAATGGCTTAACAGAGTTGGAATAATCATTACACAGGAACACACCAAAACAGCTGCCTCAAGAAATTCTGTTCCATCCTGTCATTATTATGGAAATCAGTACTTTAGCCCTCTTCAACCCTCCCTCCCGTCCCACCCCACCCCCCCAAAAAAAAAAAAAAAAAAAGTGGCTTCTACTTATATCTGTGAGCCATCTGCATGTACATCTGTGTAGAAAATGTTGGTCATAATGGTCATCATTACCAATTGTTCTTCTGTTTTCCATTTCCAAGGACTTCATTTTGAACTGTCTTCTCTTTCTGTTTACATTGCATGCAAATATTTTGCTTGCTACTACTAAAGGAAACAGTGACTACAGCTGCCGTATGATTAGTGTTGTTCCACATGGTGTCGGGAATCTACACATTTTAATGACCTTAACTGGTTATTGAGTGTTGGTTGTTGTTGTTTTTATTCATTTATTTATTTGTCAGGCAGCACAATTAGAGCTCTGGATCAATATTAAAAATACCTGGAATTACTATTAAAAATACCCTTCATCTTGGAGCTGAAGGTCCTGTAGTCCTGTTTTTTGTCTCTGACTGACCATCATCAGTGCCTTTACATTTTCAACTACTATGCCTGAAGCCAGGTAGGTTACAGAGGAGACTAATTGATTCTGTGTAATTTTAAGCAGTATAACACTGCATTGTGAGCTCTGTTATCTCATATTTTACTGTGTGATGGTTAGATTCAGTGCTGCCTATAGATTCATAGGTAGCTGGTGGGTCTGAGTTTGATAACTATTTAGGTTCTCAAGATACAGGCAGGTGAAATGGCACTTTCTTTAAATTAAAGAGAAGGAGCTGATGAGGTGGCTGTGAAAATCTTATTGAAAACATATGTTCCTCCTTAGAGACATGAATACCATTTAAAATAAGTCTTTTGATGCCTCGGCAGTCCATCTAGTGTTGAAACTGCAGGTTTTTAATGTCTGTTATGATGTTCTAACACTTTTTTTTTTTTTAACCCACATATTTAAGGAATTTGCACTTGGGAGGAAAAAAATCTCATGGTTACCCCAAGTCTTGCACCTCTTTCAGTGAATTCAGACCTTCCTGTATTTCGTCTCACAGCCCTTTGTGTCTGAAACAATGGCAGGGGGGAACCAACACCAAACAATGTGCTGAAACTTGAAACATCCTAATTGGAGTTATAGAATGGGTTTCACACTGCAGCTGAAAAATGCAATCACAAAAAAAAAAAAAAAAAAGCAGACAGGTTAATGTGTTGCTAGCAGTAGAAAACTGAGAGGCAAAGGAAAAATAGCTATGCATTTAAAGAAGGAAAGAGAAGTACCTTAAGAAGCTGGCAGAGTCAGCAGAGAAAGAAGCAAAGAAAAACAGATGACAGATCTAAATATCAGTTCTGGAAGGACTGAATTACTTATTCAGCAGCCATACATTGACTGTCGATAATAAACAACATGGGTACAATATTGTTGTCTGCTTGGTGAAGAGTTTTTGCACAGTCAGACTGAAATTATTCTGAGAGGTCGAAAATGGCTGTGAAATCAACTATTTTTTTCTCCATACAGATACTATAATGATCCAGATGTCTGCTCTTCAACAAATCACTGAGCTTCTCTGGGCTATAAACATAGCTTTCAAAACACATTTGACAACTTAGTTTACACATTGCTCTCTGATACTCTGTAATATATGTATGCATCCAAATATATTTTAAAAGTATTTGTAATATCTATTATCCTAATCTTTTTGACAATTTTTGCCAGAATGATAACGGATATAAATTAATGTAAAAAATATGGATTAGAATAACCAATGTTGTTTCCCTTAGTCATATACCATTTACAGTTGATAGAAAAAGTTGACATTGATATCACATGGCATTAGTTCATGACCAGAGTCTTCCCAGTCATCTTTAACATTTGACTTCTCTGTTAATTTTTGTGAAAGCCTAGAAGGTAGAATGAAGAGACCTTGAGAGTCATTGAGTTCATTCCTCTGCTCCAGTACAAAATGACTTATACAACAACCTTTCTGAAGACTGTTTGTCTAATCTGCTCCTAAAAGTGTCTAATAAGAGAGTAACATTTGGTAAATCAGTGCTAAAAGGAAAAGAACACTCTGTAGATAGAGAGCTTTGAGCTAATGGAGTTGTGAAGATAAATAAAGACTGAGAAAAGCCTTGACCACTTACTGCAACTGTGTTCACTGAACCATTTCTAGTCTAGCTGTAATATGTAGATAGATACAGAAATAAACAATAAATTTAGAGCAGTTAATGGATAAGTTCTGTTATGTCATAGCATTGCACAAAGCAGAAAGAAATTGTTTTCTGTAAATTGTCTAGATGTTCTTTTTTAAGTAGTATTTTTTTCTCTTTGAGTTTGAAATACTGAGTAATTTTAAGAATCTGATATTTTAGCATTATTTTATGTATGTTTGTGTTGTTGTTTTTCTTTTTTTTTAGATACTTTTTCAGATAGTGAACTTCATTGAGTTTTGTTAATAGTATGCTGATATTACAACTGATTTGTATTATTCCCTAATTAGAAATAAGAAAGCTAATATGAAACTCTGAGTTTCCATTATATATGGAAATGCAGCTGAGTGCTGTCAGTGAAGATGATGTAATTTTATACAATTACACACGTATTACGTTGTATGACCCAGGGCTAGGAATTAATTTAGTATTAAATAAATATCTAATTATTCTGATCTTAGAATTACGGAAATGTTGATGGAAACAAGCTATGTCCGCCACTCTGATGAATGTTGAAAGCTGTGTTAGTTTTGGAATTAGCACTGTGCCATTCTTGCCAGAGTGAGTTAGTATTTTCAGAGTTACCATAAGGCAGTTTCTTAATACCATAACCATTTTTAACCTTAAAGCAGTAGAATGTTATTTTATGAGCAATGTTCACTTTTAAACAACAATCTGTTTAATAAATAGCAAACCATAAAAAATAAAATTTCAAATAAAATGAAAGTTTCTGACTAGTTATGACTAATATATATTTTAACTTTGTTGCTCTTTGCAAGAGTAAAGACAGCACCCAAACATTAATTTAGCTACTTAGATTGTGTATATTTGAGAATTTATTCATGCATTTTGATCTCTTCTGTTTTAAACTACTGAGAAAGTGCTGCAGAATAGCTGCAGAATAACTAGGTAGTTATCCTTTTGTCACGGTTTTCACTGGGATAGAGTTAATTTTCTTCACAGAGGTTCACATAATGCCGTGTTTCAGATTTTTGTTGAAAGTAGGAGTGGTAACACACTGATGTTTTCAGTTGTGGCAGAGTAGTGCTTACACAGAGCCAAGGACTTTTCTACTTCTCTTGCTGCCCTGACAGTGAGGAGTCTGGGGGTGCACAAGAAGTTTGGAGCGGATACAGCCAAGACAGTTAAGCCAGACTGACTAAAAAGACACCCTATACCAAATGGCATCATGCTCAGCAACAAAAGCTTGAGTAAAAAAGGAATAAGGGGGGGAGGGGAGGAGGGGTGGGGAATTGTTCAGAGTGATAGTGTTTGTCTTCCCAAGAAACTGTTATGTGTGATGAGTTCTGCTTTCCTGTAAATGGATGAACATCTGCCTGGCTGTGGGAAGTAGTGAATAAATTCCTTGTTTTGCTTTGCCTGTGAGCACAGCTTTTGCCTAGTAAGCTGTCTTTATCCCAACCCATGAGCTCTTGCACTTTTGCCCTTCCAGTTCTCTCCTCCATCCCACCTAGGGAGAGTGAGCAAGCAGCTGTATGGTGATGCTGGGGTTAAACCACAAACACCTTTTTCAGCTGAGATGTGGATGAAATTCAGTGCAGGATAAAGTGATTTTAATGTATCATTTTTAAAGTACATAAGGCCTGCTTACCAGAGGACTATATAAATGTAAGTCATCGTTATTATTAATAGGAAACAGTATTAAGAAAGAAAAATAAAGAAGTGGTATATGGCCAATGACAAAGCACTGTGTAGCCAAATTGGAAACTAAAGTCAAATTTACCATCCTGGAAAAGAACCAAATACAGTTTGTCATCTTATTCAATGGAAAGCTTTGTGTTACGTCAGCCTGTTAAGGTATAGGAAAAATATTACATAAAGAAAAAATTGCCATGTGAGAAATTGAGAGATTGATAGACTTGCATGGTTACACAAAAAAAGTTTTAAAATGATGGAATTACTATTGCATCCCTGTGCATAAAAGTTTAAGATTATGACTGTGTCCACTAGAGCAGCTTAACCAGATTTCCATTTTTGAGCGAAGTCTTGGTTTATCTTGTGTCCACATGCAAAATTTTCTAGAATCCATTTGAGACCAAAATCTTGGCAGAATACCTAGCTGGATGTATATGACTAGCAAGAGTTAAGTGTTGGACAGGGATATCCTTTAAGAAGTCATGTGCAGAAGAATGATCACTGATGAGAGACAAAACTTTGAAGATAAAACTTTTATCTTAAAACAGTGTGTGTGTCTTTTTTTTTTTTTTCCCAACCTGTGGAAATTTTCTGGGAATTGGCAAATCTTTAAAATATAAAATATAAACAAAATATAAATAATGAAATGAAAGTGAATATAAAATAAAATCTTTAAGAACCTGAGAGTGGTAGGAATAACAGGGGTGGAAAACCTTGTCAAATCAGACAGGCAGAAGGAAATATGGTTGCTCTAAGACTAAAAGTTTGGGTTGATACATCAAGAATACAATAATTGAATAAATCTCCATTTCAAAACTCAGAGCAATAGAAGGGAAGTTTTCAGACTATACAAGAATAATCTTAAGAACTACTACTGCAGAGTAGTTATTCAGAATTTATAAAGTTAATACAGTTAAATGGCTCTGAGAATTCATCTACAGTTTCATTTGGAGACATCAGTGGGTGAAATCACTTAGAGAACTTAATAATTTTAACACCTGTTCAGGCTCAAGTCAAAGACCAAGCTGCATGGTGTATCTATCTGCTGTGTGCAGCATCCAGAAGAGAATGACATGGAAGAAGAAAGAGCAGAACAAGTTTAAAATCCTTCTGCCTAATGCTAATTTCAGCCTTCACTTACTTTCACTTCAAAAATCTGACTCTACATGTGTCTATATATTTGTAACCCACAGTGGATTTCTCTTCCATAAACTTTTTCAGTCTCCCAGTCAACCTATGATCTTTTAGGATCCACATCAGTTTTGGCAAGGTCTTTGCATCTGCTCTTGTTTGGTTTGAAACTCATTCCTGCATTAAAATAAAAAAGTAAAAAAAAAAAAAAAAAAGTGAACAATTTCAGTCTTTCAAACCATTTTCTGTTATACCACTTAACGTTTTATTTTTCTCCTATTGAATCTCTTCTGAATTTTCTCTTTTCCACAAAGGAAAGCCACAAATGACTTTATAGTTCAGTAAAAAGAAATCACACATTGATGCATGGAGATAAAAATACACTTAGAAATTGTTAGACGGTTGTCTCCTAAGTGAGTACATTTAAAGTACATTTAATTGGATGGTGTAATTACTAATTTAACATACACTAAAATAACTTGAGATGTGACGTTTACAGAGATTTAAATGGCTCAATTTACTTAGGTTGAGTTTCTTAGTAGCATGTAATTTTTTATGTCTTAATTTCTCTTCTTTTTGCCATGCAGAATTTAGCAAGTGATGAAGACAACATTTTCTGTCTTCCTTTTGCACATTTCATAGCTTAACAAGAACTACAGCACTGGGTCAAGTAAAGATCTCAGGACAGAAGCAGTAGTTGTCAATCTAATTACCTCCATATTTTGTTTTTCATTTTAATTCTGTTCCAAACCATTTGTAATAGGTTTATTGCTATGAGATTTTCCCTTATCTTCTACTTCATTTTCCCTTCACTGCACAACTATCAATCTTTTTATTCATTTCTTTCTTATATGTTTTTACCCTTGGCTGTATTAGGCCATTTTAGTCATTTCCCTCATGCTATTTAACACCATCATTTTCACTGCTCAGAATGGATCTGAAGAAAAGTTGAACCTCATGATACAGCAGTATGGGAGGCAACTCACGAAGTCTGCCATTTGACACTACAAAATCACCATCAGAACAATTTATAAGAAGAGAATTTAACACTGAAAAAAACCTCTTAGCAGTTAAAAAAAAAAGTAAAAAAAAATCTCTCTTCTCATTTCTGAAGTCCCTTGCCTAACAGAGGAAAAATTGTGGTCCATGTATATAAGCACTCAAAGACGTGAGAATTTGTGTTTTCAAGACTAAATTCTAAATATAACTAGTTTCCTATTTCTTTTAAGTGCCTTTTCTCAGCTAGTAGTATTTCTGAGGGCTAACCAGCTGTTTAAGTTGGTCACTGTATTATTCGAAATACTTGAAATATCATTCATCTTTCCTCTTCTGGTAACAATTATTGAAGGTATGGTGTTATACTGATTCCCTCCCTGATAAAAAGTGCCAGCCTCTAGCTGACTTTGGAGCTCCCTTCTATCCAAATCTTAGTCCTTGAAAGACTTCTAGGCAATTCTAATACTATTAGTCTCTCAATTTAAAAGGCAGTGCTTTAAGCAAAAATTGTCTTAATTTCTCTCTCTGACTTGACAGTGTCTGTCTTCTCATCTCACCTTCCCATGCCAAATAGTCTTATGCATTTCCATTTTGGAACAAATATTTGTAGTCAAGAGACACATAAAAAGCTTCTTCTTCACTTTTCATTTTATTCCCAAAAGAGAACTGCAATAAAAAATAAATACATTAATAAGTAAATATTCAGAGGACCCAATAACAAATCGTACTGAAGAAAAGCAACACAGAGAAGGAAAAGAAAAAGAAACATCATTCTTGTCAAGTCAGTGATGAGCAGTGATAAGAGAACCACTAGCTCCCTTGAAGTAGTCAACCCAGTACATAGCCAGAATTTCTGGATGAATGTTATTAAGAGTGCATCTGTGATTGTTGTTTATGATGTCTGCATTTGATATATGATCAGTTTGTTGACCAATCTCTATTAGCTATGTCTTTTTTTCCATTTTAACATCAGAAACTCTCTTGAGAAATTTTAGCGATATTGTAGCATGATAAAGAGGAGTGTTTTTCCAAAGTAGTTGTAACTGAATTGAAGAAAACAAGAACGCAAAACCTAAGAGACTTTCTAATTGTATGGCTTAGAGCTGAATGGTTCTAAACTCTTATATCAATGAAAGACATTTCCTGTTCTTTGGCTGCTGGTAGGATAGGGATTAGATCAATTTGAGATCTCACTTGAGTGCAAAATCCTGAACCACTTAAACATTGACTAGATTTTGGGTTTTGCTCTAACCTGGAATGAACCAGCCAGGAAGACATAGTTTAGAAAGTGTTTCACACATAACTTATGGCTTTGAGTCACTTACCTCTGAGATCTAACCCTCCACTCAAGAACATTTATAAAAAACCTTAGGCGTAACCAAAAAAGGTTTTGTTGAAATTAAATAAAAGTCAGTCCTGCATCATCCCATGCATTCTGTAACTGAGAATTTGTGAGAAAACTGAAAGTTTTTCTTTTTAATTATTTTTTCTCACTTCTCTTTTCTAGAACAACAAGGAGAGCTGTGAATCCAGCCACTTGCTCACTCGCCCTTATCAGTGGGATGGGGGCAAAGATAGGAAGTACAGGAATCAGAAAGCTTGCGATTCAAGACAGAGACATGAAGATAACTTACCAATTACCATTGTGGGTAAAACAGAGTTGATTTGGGGAAAACTAATTTATTGACAATAAAAATTAATATGTAATTACTGATTTGGGTATTGGGAAGAAAAGGAAAAAAAAATAAGGAACAAACATTTACATACTTAGGGAAAACACCTTTCTTTCAAATTTTCCCAGTTTCAACTTCATTCCAAATTCCTCTCCTTTCTCCTTGTTATTGCTGCAGGTTACGTTCAATCCTTTCAATGATAGACTAACAATATGAAGCTGCTGGTGGGGAGTTACTGTCAGTATACAGCAGTTTTACTCTGACACTCCTCACTTCTCACTCTTTTCCTCTACTGCAGTGCGGGGTCCACATGAGCTGCAGGGATGTATCTGCTCTGTAATGGAGCACCTCCTCCTCTTCTGACCTTGGTGTTTCCCTGGTTGTTTCTTATTTTTCTGTTCACTCCTCGTTTTTCTTACCAGCATTCTCTGACCTTTCTTAATAACATAAACTGACCATTGTAGAAGATCAAGTTTGAGACCAGCTAAGGAACCTGAAGGTGCATAAGTCTGTGGGACCATGAGATAGATCTGCAGGTCCTGTGGAAACTGGTAGATGTAGTTGCTAAGACACTATCCCTCATGTCTGAGAAGTCATGGAAGTCCAGTGAAGTTCCCACTGACTGGAAGATACATAGAAAATTTCAAAGTGAAACTGGACAGTGGTAGAGGTAATAGAGATTAAAAGCTAAAGTCTACAGAAACAGTAGAAAAGTTTTATGAACAGGCTTGTGTGAGTGACTCTAAATCTTTATGTGTTTCAGAACTGAAGCTAACAGCTGGTAAGGAATGAAATAATCTTTAGGCACATTATTGAATGAACATACTATTCCATGAGATTTATTTTGCATATCTCTGAAAAGCATGTAGGTATGACTGCTACTGAACACAGAATAAGGAACTAGCTGGAATCCATTGAATGATGAAGAAATTACGAACACAGAGATTTCATAGGTTTTGAACTGGCAGCAGGGATAGAAACATGGCCATGGCAAAATTTCTCAACAGTAAAGTCTTGTTTCAAGATTTTTAATTTTTTACATGATGGTTCCTACAACCCAAGAAGAATCTTTTAAAGATAACTGAAAAACAAGATTATCATCATAACCTTTTCTGCAGTACATTCTAAGCTCCAAAAGGAAGAGTTTAGTGATTTATGAACTTAAAATAATTATAAACAATGCATTATCTGCAGTTCATATTGAGAAGAAAGGTAAGTGTGCTGACTACTTCAAGATGTCACAAGTAGATCTGAAGCAGTGTAATTGAAACTTTCAAATGTTAAATTCATAAGATATTGTAATGAAGTCGATTGATAGTTTTATTTTGATCTGGTTGAAAGTACAAACAATTGTCACATGGAAAAAAAAAATGTGGAAGTGACATTTTTCTCATCACGCATAAAGACATTGGGCCATATGGCTAACTACACAGTCTATCTAGGAAAAGAATACCTTGTATTGACCTTAAGTCTCATAGCATCACTACTTAGCCCATATTTTAAGAGAAATAAACTATCTAGTTTTAATCTTAATGTAGTCAGAACAATCTTGCTATTAGTTCTCTTGATCAGGAGAGAAAGGATCATATATGAAAACGGGGGAATGTAGAAATTAATATATCAAGACTAAATAAAGATTGATTGACAGATAAATTATCATCACTACCAGCTCATCTCTTCCTTTCAGGAAGGAAGGAAACATGGAAACACATTTTTTGCCTTTTGGTATCCCAAGCTGCTAATCCTTTTCTTTTTTCTTTTCATGGATCTATTGCAAGGGAATGTATAAATATGATGTGCTCAATTATTAATCATGTATCATTCAAGCCTGGCAAGCAGCTTGAGAAATAAAAATGCATAAAAGACTTTGAATTAAATCCCACTTCAGGAGTTTTACCTAAAAATAGCTGGTTCCTGTATCAGCCACATCCTGTTGACTGTATCACTGAAGTACCAGGCTGGAATTCTAAGTAATCACAAATCATAAGAAACACTCACATTAAATAATAAATAAATAAATAACGATGATGATGATATTATTATTAATAATAATAAATGAGTGAAAATAACCCTACCTGAAATCAGCTGCCCTGCTGCACAGGTACAAAGAGCAAAAAAGCATGTTGTCTGTTGAACATGCTTGCCAAGTCATGCAGTGATAGGATTTGTTTGCCCAGATTACAAAGGACTGACATTAAGAAAAACACAGAGCAAAGCTGTAAATCACAGTCTGGTTTTGGGTGGTCATCTTGAATAGACCTGATTAGAATTTATTAAAACACTGTTTCTGTATTGTAAAAGATCAAAACTTCATCAACATGCAGCCCAGGAAGCCAACTGTAACCTGGACTGCATCGAAAGAAGCATGATCAGCAAGCTGAGGGAGGTGGTTCAGTAAGAATGGTAAAAGGCCTGGAACAACTCTCATATGAAGACAGGCTAAGAGAATTGGGGTTGTTCAGCATGGAGAAGAGAAGACTCTGGGGAGACCTTATAGAAGCCATCCAATACCTAAAGGGGGCCTTCAGAAAAGCTGGGGGGGACTCTTTGTTGGGAGGTGTAGTGATAGGACAAGGGGGAATGGTTTTAAACTAAAAGAGGGTAGATTTAGATTAGATATAAGGCAGAAATTCTTTACTCTGAGGGTGGTGAGACACTGGAACAGATTACACAGAGAAGTTGTGGATGTCCCCTCCCTGGAAGTGTTTAAGGGCAGGTAGGATGGGGCATTGGGCCATTGATCTAGTGGGAAGTGTCCCTGCCCATGGCAGGGGGGTTGGAACTAGATGATCTTTAAGGTCACTTCCAATCGAAACCATTCTATGATTCTATGATCCTATGATTTTATGATTCCATGATCCTATGATTCTATGATTCTATGAACATGTTTTCTCAGAGGTACCACAGACATGACTGATGGGCTCAGCTTTGTCCAGTGGTGGGTTTATTGCAGAGCTGCCTGGAAACATCTGTGATTGGCGTGGGACAGCCCTCTGCCTGTTCCCACATCCCCCTTTGCAGCCCCCTTGCTACCAAGACCTTGCCATTTATACCCAGTCTGAGAGCTAGGGAAGCAAAGACTTCTTTAAGAAGATGCTCCTTATGAAAAAGATATAAGGGAAATAAATATATATATACACACACACATATATAATAATAAATAAATAAATAAATAAAATAAAATAAAATAAAAAATAAAATAAAATAAAATAAAAAAATAAAAGGTATTCATATAATTATTTCTTAAATTACGGTGGCTTCAGCCATCCCAGCTCCATACTGAAGTAGGTCTCTCCAACTCATGTCTGCATTCTGGTACCAGTGCTGTCAGTGATAATGAACCGAAATCTGAACTTCGTATTCCTCAGCTACACACAGCAGAAACCTGTGGTTATTATATTCAGAGTTTAATATGTAATTTGCTTCATATATATCAAAATATATTCTCTGTTTGTTTATCCATTAACCACTACAAGTGGTTTTTTGTTTGTTTGTTTTGTGTGTGTTTTTTTGGTTTTTTTTTTGGTCACATTGGGCACCAGTCTTTCTCTGGAATGATTACAGTTAGTACAGTAACAAACCTTTCTGGTAGTAGTCCTGTTTTGTTGAGAACTTGCTTATATAGTGATTCTTCCAAACCTATACACATAGTAGTATAAGTGTTGTTGAAAGACCCCTCTCCAGTGGACTAAACATGGATGGAGAGAAGGAATTACTGGCACATTCATCCTGCCTCCTACTACAATTTGTGTACTTCCATTGGCATAGCTTCATCTACACAAGAAGCTTTGTGTTCTGGTTCATCAGCAGACCTGGTGCCACCTGCTTGAATGATGTTTCTCTGAAATTTCCCAAGACCATTTTATTCTTTTGGATGATCAGAGATAGTCATGACTGTTTTATAACATTTCTGTGACTCCACTTGTTTGTTACCACCCTACAGCTAGGAAGTTGTATCTGGGGTGCGTTTGATGTGTATCGGGCACAGCATTGCTGGGCAGTTGAGGGAAGTGATTGTCCCTCTCTATTCTGCTCTGGTGTGGCCTGACCTCAATTATTGTGTGCAATTCTTGGTGCCACATTATAAGAAGGACATAAAACAGTGTCCAAAGGAGGACTACAAAGATGGTGAAAGGTCTAGAGGGCAAGACGTGAGGCATGACTGAAGTCACTTGGTTTGTTCAGCCCAGAGAAGAGTAGAGTGAGAGGAGACCTCATCATGACCTACACCTTCCTCATGAAGGGGACTGGTTAGGCAGGCACTGATCTCTTCTCTCTGGTGACCAGCAATAGAACCTGAGGGAATGACATGAAGCTGCATCAGGGGAGGTTTAGGTTGGATATCAGGAAAAGGTTCTTCACTGAGAGGGTGCCCAGGCACTCCCTAGGAACAGGATCCCTGGGGAAGTGGTCATGGCAACAAGTCTGCCAGAGTTCAAGAAGCGTTTGGACAATGCTCTCAGACATATAGTTTGATTTGTGGTTGATCCTGTGTGGAGCCAGGGGTTGGACTCACTGATCCTTGTAAGTCCCTTCCAATTCAGGATATTTTATGATTCTGTGATTCTATTCTATGAAGCTGGAGTCCTCAAAGCTAAACAGGTAAAGCAGATTGTGCATTTGCTTCTCATCAACTTCAGCAATCTTGTATGGCTTAGCAGCTTGACTTGCTGAAATTGAATACAGAATGCAATAGAGAAAGCCATAATAAAACGATGACAAATAGAACATTTTGGAATCTTCACAGTGGGGATGTTTCAAGCACAACCTCTATTGTGGCATATGCGATGGCAAATATTTCTGAACACTGGCTCAGATAAGACTTCCATATAACAAACCCATCTTACAGAATAAGATCATTAATGCCTTTTCCTAAGGAAATATTTAGCCTAATTTTATTTGTGCAGTATGAAAAATATAGGTCCACATAATTCTATACATCTACATGTGCTTGTTTATATGCTACATACTTCTGGGAAGTGGTAAAAGCCTAGTCTGATGAAGAAGGAAAAGTGCCTAATTGAAAAGGAAAAAATAAAAATAAATAAATAAAAAATCACTCTATATATGTTTCAAGGATAGACATTGATATTGCTACTGATAATTACTGATTAGTAGGAAAAGTGTGAAGAAAACATAAGTTATCCATGTGCTTCATCCATCTGCTGAGAAAAAGAACTGGTATCATTAACAGGTGTCTCAATAATTTTGTGTGTTCTGTGTACATCTTCATGACAAATATCTTTGATACATATATTTTTTAACTTAATAGTTAATCACACTAAATAACATTTAATTTACTGAATGACAAGCAACAGTAAGGTTGCCGTTGTTTGAAACCAATGAATAATAATAGAGTAGAAAATCCCAGATGCCTCCTTAAATTATGTGATGGTAAATCAGTGACTTCTTTAATGTATC
Source organism: Cygnus olor (assembly GCF_009769625.2). Taxonomy (NCBI): domain Eukaryota; kingdom Metazoa; phylum Chordata; class Aves; order Anseriformes; family Anatidae; genus Cygnus; species Cygnus olor. Next base: position 89,097,410 of record NC_049170.1, on the reverse strand, counting down.
TGGTAGAAGAGTTTGTTTTACTACTCAGTATACTTGATAATTTATGTTTCACATTGTTTTGAGTAAGAATTTTTGGTACAAAAATAATTTGTTTCTTTTTGTTTACTTATACTCTATTTAAATGCTGACATACCTTTCAAAACTGAAAGCAATAAAAGTTGGCTGTAAGCTTCAGGTGGAATTGTATTCTCCAAGTCCATCTGTGGGGGGTAATTGATGAAGAGACTGTTTTTTTTTTTTTTTTTCTGTACTTCCATATAAGAAGTGTCAATCACAAACATAATAAATGAGGGAGACTCCTGAGTATTCTTTTTAATATTCTTTATTTTTCAGTATTCTATTTTGTATTTGTCCTGTGGGATGGGAACCTTAGAAAGGGGACAACATTTCTAGTTAGACACATCCCATCCAGTGTCTGGAACAGCCTATGTCTAACAGCTCATTCTGTGATACAGGATGAGACCTCCTATAAGTACGAAGCATCTATCATGTCTAATCCAGACAATGCCAAATTATCCCACCCACTTTGCGTATACTCAGTAGGTCCTATGGTTTGCAGGGTTGTCAGCATTATTGCACACATTATTTGTGCTGCTACAAGTGTATAACACGTCTTTTCAGAAATTATTTCCTTTCTGGGTCCAGAACATATACCGGAAAGTTAAAAGACAGCACCAGTGTCATTCCAACAGCTTTTTCCCACTGCCTCCTTTAGCAGCATCACTCATATCTGATTAGAATGAACTCCAGACCAGTTTTTCTGTTGTTTTGTTTTGTTTTGTTTTCCATTAAGACAAGTAGTTCTTGAAATTTACACAGATGTAGGACCTTATTAGGTCACTTCTTAAGTCTTTTTTGTTATCTTGTATGCTAAGAACTTTTAAACAACAAAGCAAAACAAACAAACAAAAAACACAACAAACCACAAAACAATAATTTACCATACTTATGCAAATATGTAAGCATTCTCTTACTTTTTAAAAGAAAATTTGCTTAAATGTTATAAGATTTTTCTAATAAAAAACTAAAAACATTATTTTTTAACTATAGGCAATTACTGTTTTGTTATATATATATTCATCACCTTAGTGCCCTCAAGACTGAAAATCAGGTTTTCCGCAGTGATGCTGGAAGGGAAGCAGTCTCTTCTGGGTTGTCATTGTCTGTTTGCAAAAGGTAGACAAAAGACATTCCTGTTCAAAGCCCTAATTACAAGTCTGTCTTTCTCTGTCTGATACTACACAGTTCGTATGTGTGTTATGATGGGCCTGCACTGTCAAGAGTGATCAGATGAAAGAGCAGTAGTAGTTATGGAAGAAATACATTTGCATTTTGCTAGATAAATTGCTATTAATTTCATTGGGTGCTTCACTTTATTGTAAAGTTGTCCTATCAACATAATTTTTAACAGCAGTGTTTTAGTTTAGCTGTTCCCATTAAGACACTTCATTGCTGACTGTTGTAAGAAAATGGAAGGAATCCTCCCTTCTGTTTTCTGTCTCTTACAAAGGAACCCAATTACTAGGTGAATCCTAGGATCCACATTTTCACTTCTTTTTTGTCTGTACTTATTTAGACCCCAAGAGTTGATGCCATATCTGTGCAAATGTAATGTGTACCTGATTCACCAAAGAAAAGGGACGTTGAGGCAGTTTGGTAAATATGTTAACATTTATTTTTAATGTGTGAATTCCTCCTTCTCTGTAATAACATACAAGCAATGTTTTTGAATTCAATGAACTGAAAGTTTATTATGGGTTTTGTGGCTCATATGAAAATTTGTGGGTTTTTTTCTTTTTCTTTTTTTTTTCTTTTTTTCTTTTTTTTTTTTTAAGTATAGCTGCTGATGATTTGATGGGTCTGTTAAATCATTTGGTACTGGAAATTATCAGCAGCAACTAACATAAATTTCTATCAGAAGTAACAAAAGTCGTCATCTCCTCCTCTCAATATTACATACACTGATTTCATATATAATATACCTAAGTGCTTAAAAATCTAAAAGCCATATAATTTAAAAGGTCATAGTTATACAAGTCTTTTTAATAAGGAATATTTGAGACTTTGCTTCTTCAAAGATTTATATGAAATAGTTTATTTTAAGCAGCTAGCTTTCAAAACCAATCTTCTCTCTTGTTTTTCAAGTTCATGGTATATAAAAAGAGGAAAGAAATTAATATTCTATTATGCACATTTTGGCTTTCTTATGAGCTGTAACTGTAAATAGTCTCCTGTGCACATAAGACCTCTTTCTATGCCATTATGTCAATGTAAAGGAGCATTTAAATGAATGGAAATTTCATTGGCTCCCATCTGAGGGTCTTCTGTACTATCAGCATGACACAGTTGGGATTCAAATCCATACTATTGGATGGTTAAGAGTGGGGAGCAACAAAACTTTAAAGGAAATGCCCACCAAAAGCCATTTTTGATCAAAATGTTTGACATATTTTGAAACTTTGGGGACACTACTAGTTTATGATATTCTTCCAGACTTGTTTATAGCTTTATTTGTTGCCATTACTTGTCACTTTTATAGTAGTGTGGAAAAATATACTGAGCTGCAAGTATTTATAATTTCCAAACTCAAACAAATCTGTCACTGGTAGTTACAGGGAAAATTATTACGTCTGTGAAGTGTATAGAAGACTGTAGGATGACAATCAACTGCCAACATAGACCAACTTCTCTGTTGCTCCTTCCCCATAAACTTAACAGCAGTAGTTTGAGTTAATAGAACACTGTAAACATTTAGCTTGTCAAATGAAAAGATTCTTTCTTTATTTTTTTCCGCTTTCATAAAAAAGAAGACATTATTTTGTCTTCTTTCACCTTGTAGGAATTGAGTAGTAAGAATTACATTATTCTTATGGTCTTTAGACTGATGTGTTAGCATGAAAAGCACAAAATGGGAGAAAATGAAATAAGATTTCAATTGCACTTGACTCCTGAGAAAGTATACTTTTTCTATATCTTTGCAAGTATCTCTATGAATTGGTTGTTTTCATTATTACAGACAAACTTAGCTTTCTTCTTTGCTGCAATCTCCCTCTGTTGTTTAGATGAAAAACAGGACAATATATAATACTTCATCTATATGAATGTATGTGCAAAGTTTATGACTGTGAAATCAAATAAATCAATATTAGGAAGCTCAGAATGAAAGACTGAAGCCATTTATGATAACACGCATTAAGCAATTTACTTTGTTCAGCATTGTTCAGCATTGTTCAGCTAAGCTAATCATGGAAGATTAACCTTTAAAAATTTATATCACAAAATATGTTGATCCCATTCTTGGTCCTTAATGCTTTTAGCTTTGTAAGCAACTTTTGACATTTACTAATAGTAATGTCAGGGGCAAATGTTCCCCCATATGGCAAATAACAAAGGTTTGAATTATTGTCTCTCTCTCTCTTTCTCTCTCCCCCCCCCCCCCCCCCGACAAAGACTTTGAGGATTGGCAGCAGTGGAGTCTGTAGATTTGTTTGTTTGTTTGTTTTTAACTGTGAATTAAAGGATGACATCACTGTAGAAATTACTTATTATTAAGCAGATAAAAGCTTAACACTGAAAAAATATTAGGTTAGCACTAATATTCCCCCCCCCCCCCCCCGCCTCCAGTGGCCACTGCTCTAATATAAATATTCAACTCTGAGAATTAAACAAATAGTAATAATTGATAAGATTCGGTGTTTATCATTCAAGTTTTCTAGTACTGTTCTTAACACAAGTTCTGAGGAAGAAACAGTCAGTCCTAAATCAATCTGCCAAGCTTTTTTTTGTAATCTATGGGCTGAGCAACCCTCCCGTTCCATAAATTTCATTGAAGAATCTACAATAGACAACTAAGAAAGGCAATGTCAAACATGGTATGCAACAATTTGCACACATGAAGTTCCAGAGATTAAAAGAATATTGGTAACCATTGAACCAGAGGAGAAATTATGCAACAGATTCTGTAGCAGTAATAATCTTTGTTAGTATTACAGAAGTACTATAGATTTCATAGAATCATAGAATATCCCGAGTTGGAAGGGACCCATAAGGATCATCAAGTCCAAGTCCAAGACTTTTTTGCATGTAACAGAAAAGGTAGCTGGAATAGTAGAATATTGATGTTATTTAATGGAGCTGGAATTTGTTTCTTTTAGGTTCACAAGACATAACAGCTCAAAATGTGTGTGCTGTATTCAGATGACATATACCTTGAAATACAGAAGTGCTTCATACTCATATGTTTACTCTTCTGTTAAAAACAAAAAACATTGGAAATATCTTAAGAATTTGTAGAATTGAAGAACTAATGAGGTCTTGAGGACACCAAGTGAGAAGTGAGAAGCATGAGCCAGGTAATACTACTACTACTACTACTACTACTACTACTAATAATAATAATAATAATAATAATGACAATTTTTATTATTTCTTTTTCTATTGATGTTAAGCTTAAATGATGGAACTGGAGACGGGGCAGAAAACAACTGCTGTTCCATTACTATATCAAATATTATTTGCATCTAAATTTGTAGGAGAGGGGCTTCTGTCTTAACGTCCTTTTGAGGATTTCTTGGAGCTAGAAGCTGATTTCTAAACAGCTCTTAAGTAACAGCATAAAATTTTGAAGCAACATACTTGCTCCTTTTAGAAGATGTTGCAACACCCACATAGATTGGTAGAAGGTGTAAACTTAATGTCTAGATCTGTAATCAAAAAGGTTGGACCTGCCTCATCTGAAGAGTTTGGGTTTATTATCTTAGGAGGGGAGGAAAGGAAGAGGAAAGGAAGGAGGAGAACTAGTATAATCCCTTAGCATCTCATGCAAGATTCAAAGTTTTTTCAAAAGTCACATTGATTGTCTATCACCCTTGTCTTTATATATTTTTTTTTTTCTCTGACACCATGAAAAGCAGATCACAATATGGCACTTCCCTTGGTAACATCTGAGTTGTTACATCACATTATTCTCAGTAGTCTAGAAACCTGCTTTTAGTTTCAGTTGGTTCTTTCATCTCACTTCCTAATACATGGTGATTTATACCTAAGTAGCTAATAGCATAAAACAAAACACAGTATTAGGTTAACATAATGATCAGAATATAATTTTAATAATATGCTGCTAAAATATTTCTGAAAAATGCTGTATGTAATGCTGTGTTTGTCATTGACGTTTGTCTACTTGACTACGTGCATACCAGAATATTCATACAAGATATACGTAAACATATGAAATATGCATGATGTTAAGCATTTGGTTCCTATTGAGATCAGTGGAATCGTATGTTTCCAAACTCCACATGGGAGATTCTCACAACATGCATTCATAGATGACTATTGCACGGGAAAAATGGGGCATTTACTCAAGGGTTCTGAAATCTTGTTTGCACAGTGCATTTTGAAAATGAGATTTCAAACAGCTTTGACTCTTTTTTCTTTTACTTTCTCTTCAATCCAAAATACTGTGTTTAATTCAAAATACTTGAACGGGGACGGTTTCTACTTTAAACAAATAATAGTTTATCAGTAGGATGATAAACTATTCTTACTATAGAGACATTTTCAATATACAATATCCCTAATGAGTCACTAACTTTGTGTTGAAATAAAAGAACTTTCTCCTTTTTTTCTCCTGATAATTATTCCTGGTTTATCTGTATTCGACCATACTTTTACTCTCTTTATAAATGCTAAGACTTTTCTAAAACCGAAGACTGACCATTCCCAGTCAAGCTTATGATTAAGGGGAATAACATCTGCACTAATATGTTACCCTCTTACAAAACATTAGTGTTCCTCTTTGATTCTGTATCATATTTATTTTTTTTTCTACTATGAAATTAATGGGGGAAGACTTAAGGGAGTGCAAGAATGGGTCCTTCTGGACATTTTGAAATAAAATATTAGGACTATAAGCCATGGATAGGTGAAATATTAAACATAATTTTTACTTCTTTGTATTACTTCAAAAAGTGGAGAAATCTCTCAGCTGACCACACAGCAGCTACTTTATGCTGTTGTAAATAGATCATAATAAGCATATGGTGTACGTGATTGTCTATGCTGATAGATGACAGGGTTTGGATTGTTCAGCACCAGTGGAAGGATGGGAACAAGAAAAAAATCCTTCTTGATTGCAGCTGCAAATGGAGGCAAATTGTCTTTCCTGCATTAATGAACGTACTTCATGTAATGCATATTGCTATAGTCAACAGCAAAATTTTCATGTTCAGTTCACAGACATGAAGTATTTTAATTGAGAATATCAATGAGCAATGACAATACAGTTCCAGAAAAAAAAAAAAAAAAAAAAAGGCAAAGAAAGATGTTTCTTTGGCTATGTAGAAGAAGTTCGGTGAATACAGTTTGTCAGTTTAATAAATTTACTTTCCTAACAATCTTTGCTGAAAGAATATCCTTTAAGCCGTCTCGTTTTATTTGTCTGTTTTCCTCTTCTAACCTTACTTTACATGCAGAATCTGACTGTAAACCTGCATTTTACAGTCCCTAGTGATCAAATCACTTCATTCTCTATAAGCATTACAAATTAAAAGAGCTTTCAGCAATTGAACTCCAATACAACATACACAAAACTAAAGTAATTCATTGTCTAGAGACCATAACAAATTTTAATGTGCATTTACAGAGTAACAGAGGGCTGAAAGGGGTCAAACCAGTGGAAGTGAAGGTATGTTTTACAGAATCCACACAGTACTTAATTACAAACTAAAAACTAATGATCTGTCAAAAAAAGGAAAAAAAAAAAAAAAAAAAAAAACGAAAAGAAAGATGTTTACTGGTGGCCCAACATATAGATAATATCAAAAACTGGCTTGCATGGGGACCAAAGTATGTCTACTTGGAAGTTATATCACAGAGACTGTAAGCAATTTACAGAATTTAAGTTAGTTTTGCATATACAGGAGTTGCAAAATTAGAGAAAACACACTGAAATATAGAACACACACACACACAAAAAAAAAGATGTATATATATATATAAACCTCCACGCAGTCATCCGGGGTTGGCCTAAACCAGCAATTGCCACCATTGAACAAGAAAGGAACCAAAAAAAAACCCTCCATCACCACCACCACCACCAAAACAGCAAAAAAAAAAAAAAAAAAAAAAAAAGGGGTGTGGGGTGGAGAGAGAGAATAACAAACAAACAAACCAAAAAAAAAAAAAAAAAAGATTCTCATTTATTTTACAGAAACAATGTCCTCTAGTCTGCTTAACTGCTTTGTAGAATATCTTTTTCTCCTCTCTATTCCTCATGCAGGAAAAACCAAAACCAAACCAAACCAAGCAACAACAGTAACAACAACAACAAAAAGCAAGCAAGCAAGCAAACCAACAAACAAAAATAAAACAAACAAACAAACAAAAATATTTTTTTTGCTTTTTGGCAAAGTTTGTGAGTTTTTTTATTGGGGTCAATGTTGAATCATTATGTTTTGTCTCATTAATTGGCCTCTGTTTGCTTCTAGGCTGGAACAGTTCTTTCACCATGTGAAACCAAATGTCATCCATGGTTAATTCTAAAATACCGATGACTCGCGGACCAACCCCTGAGAAGTCAAGGATGAGGCTTCTCCTTGCCAAAAGAAAACGAAACTAGGTCTTGCTGTTACAAAACATTTGATTACATCACACCAGTTCTCTTCAAATAAAAGATCAGTGATACGCCAAAGAAAATAAGATATTTCAAGAAAACGTGGTATCCTCTTCTTTTTATAATATTTATTTACTTATTTATTTATTTAGTATTTTTGTTTGTACTTCCTGAAGAAGGTGCTCCTTGTGTAGAGATTTAGAGTACATTGGGTGCAGAGTGGTGGTTGGAGGTTAGGGTCAACTTTGCTGTCCGCTCCATGGATTTTACAGGCGATTTGCTCTTTGCTTTAAGAAGAGAAAGTGATATTGGAAAAAGTCAGCACTTTTAGATTAAAGCAAAGCACCCTTCACAAAGCCACAAACAAGAAGCAGGACAGAAAGTCCATGGCTTGTAGCTATCCTCGCACCTGCGGAAGAAGTTATAAGATATTCGCTCATCTTGCAGATTTCCAATGCTCCTTATAAGGTTGTTTTAAACATATACATTTATATATTTAATTAGCTCGCCAGGTTGGCTCTGGTGCCCATGAATGTCTTGGCATGCACTGCAAATAACAACACATACAAAGTATTTCAGTCCCAGGGAGGTTTTCTCTTTTGCTTTGCTTTTGTTTCTTGTCTGTTTTTTAAAACAATGTTATCCAGTGGAACAATATACCAAGAGGAACACATCCAAACACCTTCCACTTCAAAGCATTCTTTACAAAATCATTTCCAGCATCACATCATTGCCTACTAGCAAAAAAAAAAAAAAAAAAAAAAAAAAAAGAAAAAAAATATTCTACTAGCTATAGAGTATTTCCTTGTAAAACAAAAGAGATACTGGCAAAGGGCTATGCAATTTACAATGGGAAAACAGAACGCTAAATATTTCAACTATTCATTTTGAGCAACAGAATTTTCTCAGATTCTTTTTTTTTTTTTTTTAGAAAGCTATGAAAACAATTGCCTATATTGTTTCTCAAAACATAGCTTTATATTTTAAGCATCTTATCAGAATAAAAACATTCAGAACTACATTAATTAAATTGAAATACTGGCACACGAAGCACATGAGGATTTAGATGTCTTACACACCAAGTCTCAATGATAACTTCCTATGATAAAAAGAAAAAAAAAAAAAAGTCCGAAAAGTCCGGAATTTGAAACATATTATTTGAGGTGAAAATCATAAGTTTGATTTGGTTATGCCATAAATAAAATTCTTATTATAACAGGTTTAATACATGACTAATAGAATTTATTATTATGTTGTTTATTTGAAAAAGATGAATGTTATCAATCATTACAGGCATCAATTCTATAATGAAGTGTTGATAGTGTTATAAGCAGTCCATAATACTGTTGGACTTTTCACAACTGATTATTTTTTTAATTGTTTAATCATGTATAAGATTCTTCTGTGAATAATTTAATATTAAATTGAATACTGAATTCAATTGCAGCCCCAAAAAGCACACTTATCTTCTCATCAACAACACATACAATGAAAAAAAAAAAAACCACCACCAACAACAAAAAAAACTAAAGACACCTGCTCATTTTTTAAAGTTTTCAGGCATTTATCAGTAAAATATTTAAATATAAACTATGTTTATAACTGTAGCAAGAAGTATTTTGGTTTCTCCCTTTACTATTTTTTTTCCCTTCAAAAGGGGTATTTAAACTAAATCCCAGATCTGTGAACAGAGCTTTCTTGTATTTATCATATAAATATATGGTATGCCATGTAAACATATGGCATATACAGTAGTTGTCATAGAAGACATTCCTCTGTAACACACGCACAAGAGTTTCTAAGTAACAATAATATTTAAATTATCCACATGTGAACGGAACTTCAGAATGAATATTAATTTTTAAATAGAGCCATGTCACAAACACATAATTAATGTTCTCTAAGAAGTCCAAGGGAACTCTATGCTTAGTTCCTGCTGAAGGTAGACAAGAACAAACCTATTTGCCTCTTGCCTGTCTCTACAATGCTACTGCCTACACTATGCTGCAGTAATTTGCTGCAAAAATCAGCAAAAAATTTGCAGCAAAAAATTTTGCTGCTTCTCAAATCACTTGTTCTGTGTGAGGAACAAGCAAACAAACAAGAAAATTTGCTACAAGTTCTTCCTGTGGTTTGTTCTTGTACAGCTACTATTTACAAGCTGGTACCCAAAGGTCAGGTTTAATTTCTAGTTTTGATTTTATCGTGGAGTGGCTTTATTGTCTTTTATATAGGTATAAAATTTGTCATTAAACAGATTTTTATAAAAGATTTTCTTTCCCTAAGTAGGTTAGCAGAACATAGTTACTGAACCTATTTTAGTGTTAGATTAGTTCATATTATATTGAATTATTTTCACTTGTTTTATTTCTATTTAAATATCTTTTTGATTGAATTAGGGAAATATACTGCTAAAGACAATTCCGGGGATGTCTTTGTAGATTTCCTCTACATAACATTTATAAAATGCAAATAAGGAAATAAGGATAAATACAAGAGTTTCATGGAAATTTTAAAAGTTTTTTTGTTTGTTTGTTTGTTTAACAATTAATGGTATTAGAATTTGAGAATTTTAAAACTGTAATGTTAATTTTATATCTGTAATTTTAAAGGAAGAGAAACTGCACAATAAAAATAGATTTGTCTTAAACTACTTCACTGGTGGATAAGCAGCACCATAATATTTTCAGAAAAAAACATTCTTTGATTTTTGTTTTGTTTTTCCTTTCCAGTATGACAATCCATAGGTCCACAAATTAGGGATAATATATTGTATATACATTGTAAACTTTTTTATATAATGTTAAGACATGATAAACTTCTTTATATAATGTTCAGTTACTGTATAAATAATGATCTCCCTCCAAATTATATCACATTCTGCAAGCATGTTCTTCTGTAAACAAGTTTGTTTATCTTGGGAGGAATTTAGGTTAAAGTGCACACAGTAAGTGCAAGCTAAAGCAATAGAGAACATAGAGAAAATGTTGGGGTAATATTAACACAAATTCAGCTTCTAAGTGAAGAAAGGGTCTTAGGATTGCTGGAAATCACTTTAGGCATGTCTTTTGTACTGTGTCCTTTGTATGGTTTCAGGAACTGGTTAGTATATCCTAATGTCATATCAGAGATGCATACACTGGTTAAAGAGTTTCCAAAATGCTGCCAAATGCAAATTATATATTTTCAGTAATATCTCACCCTCAATAAAGTTGATTTGCAATCCACAGTGACAAATATGGCTGTTAGGTGAACTTTCATCTTTTCCATGATGCTTTAAGAAATACAACTGGAGTTTAAATATACCAAGGTTTGACTTTTTTTTTTTTTTTTTTCTTTCTAGAGATACATAAAATATCTTAATTTGTTCTCTCATGAACCCAACAATCTCTTTAGATTTTGGAAGAGCAAAAGTTGTAAATAATATAGCATTTTAAATATACATTTAATACATATATACATATGTTTTTTATACATATATACATAATAACATATATTTAAAACAGAGTTTTGTTGCATTATTTTTAGACTTAAGTCAGAAGAAAGCTAGAGATCTAAATCCAAATGTCCAAATGTCTCAAAAATATGGAATATCCAAATTTGGACTTTTCATAAAGATCTGTATCTGGTGTACATTTCTGAGCGGGACTTAAATAATATCACTGGAAGTGTGAGCACAGTAATATAAGTAAAACACTGTTGATCTGGTTGTGGATTTGCTAAACCAATTGCTCATTTCCCTGTTATTTTTAACATCACCTTCTAATTAACATAATGACAGTTAAAAGAGATTTTATTGCTGGTCAAGAGTAGTGGGCAAAGCTGGACTAAAATTATGTTACCCTCAAAGACAATAACCCGGTAGTATGTAGAATAATGGTAGTACGAATGCATATTTTATTTCTGCAATGTTGGTTAAGCTCTACCTGATGTGTTGGTCAGGGTTTCCCACATTTTGGCCTATCAGCCATTGGGATCCAGTTAAATTATAGTCGAGAGTAGTGAATCCCTATATGTTGTTTTTTGTTTTCTGTCACTGACACACATCAAGAAGAGCAAATGTCCATGAAATATTTGCCCTTCTCCTGTAAACAAATGCTGCTTTGCCAAAGGCATACTATCATGAGATATGGCTCTGTTCAGTATTACAAGAGTAATTCATGCCATTAAACTCTTTGAAACTGTGATTTGTTCTAACATGTCTTTTACTTAAATGCCAGGAAAACAGAGATAAGAGAACAATAGTAATAAATAATTGTGATCTTATTGTTCAAATTAATAAAATAATCTCTGTCACAAATGCTGAAGCACATTTCATAGCTCATAGTGTATGGACCAAATGACGGAGCATCAATTTTGTCCAGTTAATGAAACTAATTTTAGAGAGTCTAAGTATAAAACATTGCATATTAGCTGAAGTTATAAATTGCTAGTTAGCCCTAACTGATCAAAAAGCTTGTTATTCACTGCATGCCTGAATGACTATAGTCCTTGAATTACTATATATCCTCGCTTTCACTAGGATATTGATCAGACAAAGTTTGTATAAAAATATATGGGATTTTATGAACCAGGCAGAGAAAAGCTAATATTGTCTTCATGATTTTGCCCATTTATTTTTCATAGCTGGACAAAACAGAAATTTGTAAGTTAAGCAGCTGCTTCAGGCCCTACAGTTTTAGAATCCTCTCTTTGTAAGATCACCTGGTACACTTAACCATGTCGGGTGCGAAGAAGTTTACAACTCCAAGGATTGAAATGTACCAAGTTTGGCATACCTTTTGCTTGCTGAGACCTGGAAAGTCACTGGGATATAATAGCCTACAGCATTCTAACCCTCAGTACCTAATTCCTCAATAAATAAATAAATAAATAAATACATTCTTGCAGGTTCACTTACAATGACTGTATTACTCACATATATACCAGAGTGAATCTGTGAGTTCAACAGAACTGCTTCAATGTTTTATTAAGCATGTACATTTAATGGGGGTATCTTTCAGTTTTCTTTAAGCAGTAAGCCACTGATCACAAGGGAAGAATAATGTTTGAGTACAGTCCTGGTTTCATGCTGACCAGTACAGGAAAAATACAGCCAGTCACACAAAAGTCTGTTCTAGATTCTTTATATCTATTACATGATGACAAACTATCTCTGTATATATATTGGGAAGTGGGCGACTGCGTGTGTGTCCTTTTTCCTTGTCTTGAATACCAGCTGGGCTACTGGCTTCTGAAATCAAATAGATGCTAAAATATTGTCAGCTTCATTTTTTTTTTCTTCTTCTGGAATTTTTGCTGACATCTGCCATTTTGAAGTGCCTGGTTTTCTTTTTTTCAACAATCACATTTGCTATATATACTGTTACATTTGAAACAGACTTCTTGACAGTCCCAGTTCAAACATGAAATCATAATTTAGCATGATTTCCATTTAAAATATGTAAGAGTTACTGCCTTATTTTTATTGTGGAAATTCATTAATCATTAAATTTATTGGAAGGTATTTGTATTTTTATGTCAAAAAAAAAAATGTGGGTGAAAACAGTTGATTCTATCAGAAATTTTATTTGAATATGTTTCACAAAGATTTGAAATAAATAGATTCTTCCTCTCTGGCCCATCAATCGCTACTTTTTTTATTCTTCTGAACTGCAGAAATCACAGTTAACTATAGTTCTCCTGTATGGCTAGAATATATACCCACACTGGGGAAGAAAATTTCGCTTCAGCAAATGTAAGGTCTACCTTTCGCTCCTCAGGGGAATTACTTCTCATATTTATTTCAAGGATTAATCACTTGTGTTTGATTTTGGGGAAGTGATCAATAAAAGTGTTAGGTATTATGTTCAAGCTTCCTAATGTAGATATTTTCTTCCAGTATATCTTTTTCCATTAGCTATACAGTAGTCAGATTTCTATCAACATAAAATAGTGTGAATTGCCCATCACTGTCTTGGGTGAGTGTACCACACCACACTGGGCAAATAACTTCATCTTACATACCAGAAAAAATGTATCTGATCTTCTGTTTTCATTTGATTGTTTGTTGTTGTTGTTTATTTTGTTTTGTTTTGTTTTTAGAATGTTGGAATAAAACTACTGCTTCCAACTGGTGGAACTTTAGAAATTGGTGGGAATGTGGAATGGGCTATGTATTACATTTCCATGAAGCCTACTTAGACTTTGCAGTCAGTGTGTAGCTCTGTTCATTTCCATATCACTGGTCTTTTCTGTCTGTGTTACCCAGAAGAGTAGGTGAGGGAGAGGGCTGGGATCCCTAGCTAGATTGCTATTCCCTAGCTTTCTGTAAGTGAGATGACCAGGCAAACGGAGGTTTTCAGTGCATTTCCCAGGTCAAAAGAAAATGAGAATTTTCCAACGCTGAGCAGAGGAGAGAACTCTGACAGAGATTTATGCCACAATAACTCCTGCAGCTCTTTCTGGGCTGAGACAGGTCACAGCCTTGAATTCACTTCCAGTTATATCTAAAGCCATGTTCTAATTCAAACTTGTGATTGAAATACTTGGAAGAGGAAAAACCTGAGGAGACTTCAAACATTGGTAGCACGTAGTAAAATGATACATGGCTTCAGGCAGTTGTCCAGAACAAGTCATAATAAATCTATGGAAGGGCAATTGTTATCAATATGAAGAAAGAAAGACAGATTAATGTAACTTTTAATGAGCTCTGCAATTTCATAATGCCAAGATGGCCAGAAGTGCAATTATGGGTATGCTGGTGTGAACATTCATGGGATTTTACATTTAGGTTGTTTTCTACATCTTTCCTTGCGTCAACCCATACCCAAGGCAAAAATTAAGTCTTGTTCTTCCTCTGCAACCTATCTGAGGGTCATAGTTTGTGTTTTTTTTTAAATCTTCAGACACTGCTTTTGTTCATTATTCATTCTTTAACCCTTAACTACAACCAGGGCTCCTAATTAGGGCATCATTCACTACGAAGAAGATAAAATGACCTCTAATGTAATTCTTAAAATTAAAGATGAGAATGAGATCATCAAAATGATCTGACCATGTCATTTTTTTTAACTTGAGCAGACAGTACGGAGGGGGTAAGGTCCCTAAATATATAGCTGAAGTGGGAAGTGATCAACATTTGTAGATTTTCATACCATTCTGGTGAGAATAGTGTAAAAATCACTGGTGAGTTTGAACACATTTTCTTCAGGAAGATGTGTAATTGGCTTATTCCATCTCTAGGATAATTTTTGCTCTCTCTCATCTCCTTTATCCTGTCATTTACAATTATCATTTCCATCAGTGCATTTCCTTCTCTTTTAATAGTGTGACTTGGTTTAAATTGCATTAATATGTAGCTCAGAAGAAAATAATATTTTACTTACTAGCAGGGTAGAGTGTGTCAGAGTCAAAATGATCTTTGAACCTAAGACACACAGCTTTAATCTTTAGTTATGCAAATTCTTCCTTCTAGCAACTTAAACATTTTTTAGTGCTCAGCTACCTCACTTTTCATGTGCTCAGCCAAGGATATAGTGAGTCCTTGTTGTTTCTGAAGTATTTAGAAGATGTACAAATATAACTAGTTCCACTACTAGGCATTTACTATATTGTTGAAGGGTTTTTTTTGTCTTTGTACTAGAACTTCCCTGAGTGATGTCTTGTTCTGAGGAGAATGATGTTCTCTGTATCTGAGGCTTTCAGTCACAAATCTTCACACACTACCCATTTGTAGATAATATCTTAATTTTCTTCCTCCTTTTATTTAGTGCCTGAGCCTGAAATTATTATTATTTTTTCCCTAAATTGTCTGTCTCTTCACATGTATAAGTAATACATTGACTTCAGCTGTTTCATTTTTAGTGAGTAGTTTTAGGGAAAGGGGTTGCTTGCACATAATAGGTGAAACACCACTGTTAGCTACTTAAATTAAAACAGTGTGAGAAATAGTCCAATACACAATGCTCATTGCAACAGTTAAAAGCTGAGAGGGATGGGAGAGGAGTAAGCTCAAGCAAATGCAGGCACTAATTTAGTTATGTGGTATTGTTTGCAAACCACTGGTAGCATGCTTTATGACTGCTCTTAACAGTACTGGGCACCTTTATCCCTCATTCTATTCCTGAAAACCATGGATATAAAATGTCAGGCATTTTTTTTTTTAATATGTGACAGAAAAACATGTACACTGATGCATTTCTATTAATTTTTATGAAATGGTTGATTCCAAAGTAAATGCAGATTTTTTTTCTGATTGACCTATGGTATCCCATCCTCATCCCTTCACCTGCATATAGCTATACCCCACCCTAAATGAAGGTGGTAACTTTCACCTGCTAATTAAAATTCTTCTTGAATTGACTGTTGTTAGCAACCACCTTCTACTGTTTTAGCTAAAGCTGGCTCTAGCATGCCTTGCTAAGAATTGTTGTAATATACATAAATGTGTGTATATTTGATATATGCATCATTGTAATTAAACAGAGACGTTTCTGAAAGATACTATAAAGTTGCTGTAAAAAAGATTTATTTGAAAAAAAATATAATTGAACTCATCTTTCTCCTCCTGCTTTTTGCACCCTGTTCATCCTTTTATCTATCAGAAAAAAAAATCTTAAATGGGATGATATTTAATATTACTCTATCTTCTTCAACAGTATTGTCATACCAACAAGCACATACAAGAAGGGTTATTATAACATAGACAGATGGAAAATTGTCATTCTTTGTAAATATTTCAGCATGAGATATTCAATCCCTTTGCTCTCTTTTTACACCTGACATGTCTTAGGCTTATGTTTGACAGTCAGCCTGATTTCTTTCTATTTATATCATTTACATAAGAGCTATTTTCATGGAACTCACCTAAGTTCCCCTTTATCTGTACCCAGCTGACTGGATGAGTCTGTTTGCTTCTGTCTGATTCCTAGATTGTAAGTGCTTTGAGGCAGGGACCATTCTTCTAATCCTTTGTTTGCCTGGTGGATAATGCACTTGTTATAGAGATTAGAACAATGACTGATTAACAAAACATCCCTCTGTCTAAGGACTATGACTCACAAGCTCTTAATGGCTTTAGCTGGAGCAGTTTAAGATGTTAGTGCCTACATCTACCTCCCCATCTTATGGAAATTAACCCCCCAACAGAAGGAGTAACAGGAGCAAACCCCATGTCATCTCTTTATCTACCTTAATTTAACAAACTGATGCTTTAGTTTATCATCTGTTATAGTCCAATGACTTCATTCAATGTTCAGTGCTGTGAATTAGGACAGCTGAGGAGCTGACATATTTTCTTCTGTTGCTCAGGTTTGGGGCAACAACTTCTGATCTGCACAAGACAGAGACTTTGGGGTGACATTTTAAATTGTAAGAGCAAATCAGAGGGTACAACTCATAGCCTTCACCCTTCCTGTTCCTTTGATACAAAAAAAAAAAAAAAAAAAAAAACTTCTATCACCCCTACAGCCAGTGTAGTAGTTTAAAAATGGTGGATCGCTAGAATGTATTTTGAAGGATTTGTGTGAAATCCTGCATCAATTCCGTCTTATTCACATTCTAAATTGCTGTTTTTGTTGCTTGTTTTTTTTTTTTTTTTTCAGATATTTTTTAACATTCTGAGGTGTGGGTTAAGTCATAAATATAAAATGTCATTCCTTTTTATTGAAAGATTTTTCAGGTATAAAATGATCACTGATCAGTACATATTGTATGCATGTGAAGGATTAAACTGGACATTAATATAGGTCTTTGAGCTGATATTTTGACAGAGCTTTGGACAGGCACAATGCTGTCTAACCATATTCTTCAACAGTATTGTATACTATAAATCAGTATTCTAATAAAGGGCTTTGAACCATCTGAATGTCTAGCTTACTGTGAGACCTACTGTAAGTTCTTGGCTTCATTTGATCTTTCTCCTTGACGAAATATCTTTAACTCTTTTTTTCACTTGCACAGGATGAAATGGAGAAAATAGATAGACCATAGCCATATAGTCATGTTTAAAAGGGGTTTTCCTCTTCTTCCTCTTCCCCATTTTCTCAGGAGATGTGGCTCCCTTGCAAGGGCTTCAGTTGGGTGGCCAAAAACCTCCCTCTGTGTTACTGACAACAGTAGAAGCTGAGTGAATAACATCAGTAGAAATAGGACTGGAAGCAGAAGTAGCATTCTGATTTGTTATATATACATATGTTGCCTGTTGATGCAAAAACAGAGCCTATGTACAAAGGGCTAGGAATGCCATCTGTGGCATTTAACTTTCCCTTTTTTTATTCTTTTCAGCACACTAGGCAGTTTTATTCCAAGACAGAAGCATTTGTGAGTAGGTGGGGCAACAAACTTCAGTGAGGTGGATCAGGCTGGAACAACCACACAGACAGAATAGCAAGCTGGACTGCCAAATAGTATGATGGCAACTTCCTTGTGATAAAGTAAAATTAAAGTTTTGGGGCAGAGTCTTCTCTTCACAAGACCAGAAATCTTCATCAGCTTCTCTTCAAATGACATCCGGTTTTATCATCAACAATGCAGGATTAATTATTACTGTAACTGTGAAGAAGCTTATGTATCTGGAATATCTTTATCATGAATTGTTTAATCAAACTGAAAATCCCTGTTCAGAGAATAAGAAAATACTAAGAGCACTGAGCTTTCAAGATAGTCTGGGGGAAAAAAAAAAAAAAAAAAAGCAACAAAAGCCACCACCAAGAACATCTGCCTCTCCCTGAATTTGAATAAGTTGAAAAACAACAGTTTTTAGGTATAAACATCTGGATAAAGCTTGGATTCTTCTTATAATTTATTCTCACTCTATGAGTGTGGGAGAATTCATCCTCATTCTTATGCTTGAGCTAAATCTTTTGCTATTGTAAATGAATGCCATTCTTTTTGCTTCAGCATTCATCCATTCAAACCAGCAGAAAATTCTAGCCATTCTTTTAAATTATCATAGTGATATTACTTGTAAGTGATGCAAAGGATTTTCATAATGAAGTAGTGCACCATGCACAAGAAGCTTCCTGCTCATCAAAAAAAAAAAAAAAAAAATGTCCTCTGCTTTGCTGTATATGTGTCAAGTAACAAATGAGTTGTGTTCTGAAGCAAGGAAATCCCATCAGTTATTTCAAGAGAAGGCCCTGTCACATATGCTGCAATCTCTGATGACCCAGTGCGAGCTGCCTGATTGTGTAGCAATGAAAAGCAATTTGAGTGAGCTGACAAGCAACTCATAAACAGCTTCTCTTTTTTCTTCCTCTTTTCTTCCTCTCTCTGTCTCTCTCTCTCTCTCAACATCTCTCTCTCTCTCTAAATCTCTTTCTTTCCTAACTGTGTGGCCCACCTGCAATCTTTATTGTAGTTAACTACCAACTAAATTTATATCACGCACGTAGAATAGAATGTGATTCTGCTTCTCAGGGAACTCTTGTGGGGTTCTATACCAGGCCTTTATGTACTAGTTTTGTTCTGTAGGTAAGTCTGAAGGGTTAATTTTTAAGTAGCTAAAAGAAAAGAAGAGATGTGAGTAAGTACGTACATAGCAATAGCATATGGAATGCCTAATATTTCAGTAATGCTACTAAAAGAACAGGAAAGATCTTAGTATACAGTTGTGTCGATAACAATACGGATAGAAAAATGGTGAAATTATTGTGGTTTTTTTTTGTTTTGTTTTTTGCTTTTTTGTTTGTTTTTTTGTTTTTTTAACTTTGTGTATTTATCTCCTGCCATGTTTGTCCTCGTTGTTTCTGCACTGACTTCATGGGAGACAAATACATTGCGCAGCACTCAAAAGACGATTTTCCATGTCGTCATAACCTGTGAGTTATCTGGAAAACCAACTCTTCAGCACTCGTCCAGGTTATGTCTGAGTATCAAAAAAGGAAATCTGCCATGGAGTCCCCTTTCCTGTAGCAGGCTGTTTCTAATCCGACATTATTTGCTTTCTCAAATTCTCTGCTACCCCTGCTTGTGATTAGTTAAGATTATTTCATGTTTCATTACAAACACTATCATTTTTACAGGTATACAGATTACACAGGAGACACCATATATTTAAGGTAAGAATCCATGATTATCTAAACAAATCTGAGATGACATTGATTTTATTCTAGGGTTCAGTATAGGTGCTTAACCATGGGCATAACTAAGAATGTAAATAATCTCTCTGATTTCAAAGAGGATATGTTTGAAACTAAGTATACCCAGTACTGTCTGGCATGAGCATATGGTACTGAACAACTGCTAAAACCCTTAGTACAACAAAAATGAACATATAGTGTTTGGGGAGTTCTTTCTCTTCTGAGTTCCTGAACATTTGTTTTTGTAAGAGAAATAGAATGGAATAGAAAGGTGGCAGTGGCATGGTGTCAGCGATTGGCAATGGCAATGAGGGATTGTTATAAAAAGTAGATACTATTTTGCATGATTTATGGCATCTATTTTTAACTTGTGACAGGAGTTAGAATTCCAGATCCACTGAAAACTCTTAGTTACAGTTGGACTAAGGACCAGGAATAGGAATTTAAATACTTATATGCATTTGTTTATAACAATAAGTATACATATTATTATTATTATTATTATTTGAAATAAATATAAAGCAGTAGTGAATTCATTCTCCTCTGAGACAAAGAGCAGAGTAGCACTTCTCTGAAGATACTTACAATTTCAAGGTCAACAACTAACTGCCTAATAGGGTTACATTAACTAACATGGTTATAATTTATTCAGTTATTTCAGAGAAACTAAAAACAAGTAGAGTAATTTCATTTCAGGAAAAGAGAACTAAACGCAAATTTCAAGTAAAAATAGAGACTGCGATGTATACAGATCTAAAATGGGATAGTCCCTGCATCACCATCATGGAAGAATTTCTGAGCACTTCTGCTGATAAAGGTTTAGAACAAGAACAAAAACCTCATTTGACTTTTGCTTTCATGTAGTCCTAAAAAAACAGAGACTTGACTTTTACTGTGCAACAATCACAACAACAGCTAGTGCCTCTCAGCTGTGTTTCCAAAAAAAAAGCAGCCTCAAAAGCTAGTCTCTCCTGTAATGAAGTAAGTAGTAATGTTGGCTGTCACCTTGGTGGAGGCTAGAACAGACCTTTCACCCCTTAACTTTAAAAATAGATGTAAAAGAAAAAAAAAAAAAAAGAAACAAAAAACAAAAAACATAAGTTGGTATATATCTCAGAAGATTTCAAATTAGACATTAAATTTGTTTTTAATGGGTAGTTAATAAAAGATTCCTGGATTCTGTAGATAAAAATGGAGGCTGGAAGGAATGTCATCTGTTTATCAGTATCAACAGACTCAAGAAATAGGTTTTCATCCTCTTCTCTTGTATTCAAGCCTGATGATCAGTTTCTCAGCGTGATTTATGATGCCAAGAATCCAGGTCATTCTGTCTTAGGTAAGGACCTTCTTCTCCTTTGAGCTCCTTTTTGAGTCACTTATTGCAATTCTGCCATCACAGGAATAGTTTTGGCATGTAGTTCAGTCATCAGTTGAATTTTCTACTTCAGGAAAGAACAAAAGGTTGCAAGATATCTGCAAAGTCTGTATGTAAACAGTGAGAAAATGGGTCTAATGTCATTTCTTCATTTGTAGTTACTCCCTCATGAGTTCTGTCAGCCTAATCTTCGTGAATCTGAAAAGCAACTAATGGCTTTGAGTGGTTTGACAAAACATGGCAGAACAGAAATAGTTTGGGGGATATATACGTTCTCAGCACCTCAAATTTCGCAGCCCTTTGTGTTGCTACAAATGTTGAGTGACTTGAATGCGGCTAGCAGAGTTCATCTTGATTCATATCCATGAACGACTGAGATTTGGTGCCAACTAGTTAGATTGCTTTTGACTGAATTCTTTCCAGCTCTTGGAGCCCAGTTAACTGCAACATTGCCTAGAGTTACAAGACCCTGTGATAACTCTGTACTTCTACCTTTGGTCTAATATACTTTGTTATGAATTATGCAGGGAAAAAAAATGTCTGTCACTCCACCTACATAGGACATTTTCTGGATATATGCAGATATATGTCTGTCAAATTCCTCAGATTCCTGTTATGCTGTGATGGCTTACTTCATTTGCTGCAGCCCATGAATATGAAATGAAAGGGTCAAGCACTGTTAGCTTTGACTTTTGCTCTCCCAACTTTTTTTTTTTTTTTTTTTTTTTTTTACTTTGAAGTAGATGTTGAATGCTTTTCAGTGTATTATCTGAAAACTGTGGGACGTTCTCCTTAGCTCTTTCTTTCTATACTAAATTTCCATTACTCTAACAATAATAATTATTTTTAAACTCACATAGCATTTTTCAGAGCAGAACAAAATACTGAATGAACCTCATACCACATCAGTTTGTTAATACTGGCTATATAGCCCCCTCACAGTTATTTTCACAGATATGCTTATTTTTGAGTAAAAAGGGAGAATAGCAGAAACATCTGCTCAGCTGGAAAATGCTGATATTTGACAGAAACATCTGCTCAGATGTGGAAAACTGATATTTTGAAATGGCAGTGACTGTCAGCTGTTTTTCTAGAGCTACTTATTAAACATCTATTGCTAAGAAATAGCTGGAATTCTGCAGTATGCTTCAGGATGGAAGGAGTTAAGTAAAGTGCTACCTACCTTTCCAAAATAAATGTTAGGGACAAAATATTTGTATAATTGGTGCCAATTTTTCTTACACTAGTAGCTGAGTTCTTAGGAAGTGATTGAATACTTTTCCCAATAATTTCACAGTGTCACATTTCCCTCTGCTGTTAAAGTATTTTGCTTTACAGTATCATGTCTGTGAACATGGCAGTAAAAATTATTGCTTGCTGAAAACTATATACTGGCTCTCTAACATTGGAGAATATTTGATATAATTAGTAGTACTTTTCTCTTCAAACAGTATTGCTGAAGTCAATGTATTAGTCAGCATGAATAAACATATCTCAGTCAACCCCTAGGTTTTTCAAACACAAACATCAGGTTAATAGTGATAAATTTCTGTTCAACTACATTTCTGTGTTGTAGGTTGGATAGATGCATCATTTACATATAATGTAATCACGCAACAATATTGTGTTTGCAGGTACCCTTAGCATTTTTTTGAAGAGAGGAATTCCTCATTTGACAGTATAAACACATTGTGTTGATTACACGTCATAAAGAAACGTTATTCTTTCTTATCTTTGCCATATCTTCTCTATTTTTCTGAGGTCTCGCGACTACAGTCTCGCACTCCTCAGCTGAACTTGCTCCTTGACATTGCATACAGATATTCTTCCCCTCCCCATCCCAGCACCTTGTGCTGTTTTTGTGGGTATTTTTATCTGTGTAGAATGAGTGTAAAATGAGAGAAAATCAAAATTACACCATAGCTAGAAAATCAGGCCCACATATTCCAAAATAAATAAATAAATTAATTAATTAATTAATTAAATCTTGGTTCTCAAAAGTTGAACTGATGTTCATTAAAAATATCACCAGCAATTACTTTGTAGAAAGTGACCATTAAATTGAATTAAGCCTAATATAGATTCCTGATATATCCTGTTTCTTCAGCAGATAAGTTTCACCTCTGATGAATACACCATTAATCTGTGCTCCATCATAAAACAAATGAATTAATAAATCAAATTGTATTTTAATCTTTTTAATTTTTAAATTATATATGATTGGGATTGGCTGTACTTGTTCTATAATAATCTTTGCTCAAGGAAAAAAAATAGAGATGATTTTTTTCTCAGTTTATTTTACGTGGTCTTTTCCAGGTAATGGCTTACTAGCTCTCAAATAACAAATGTCCACTAATTTTGTGATACATTTTTAAGAATAGAGGCATAAACAATATTATATATTCAATTATATATCTGAGGTGGATCAGCTGTTGTGAGCACACTTTGGCCTCACTGCAGTATAATCTGTCTATACAATTCATAAACTTGTGACTATTTTAATTAATTTCACATAGAACTGAACAAAAAACAGAGTTTTCATTTTATGGACAAGTCTGCTACTTTGAAATACGTTACTCCAATGGAAAATAATCACTATATGCATTTCTATGAAAGGAAAGTCATAGTAAAGTAATGACTTTAAATCTATTGAAATATTTCTTTTCTTCTAACAGCTCAAACATTGTTTTGGAAGAACTAAAAAACTGAAAGTGTCTCCATTCCAGGGAAATAGAACTAAATGTAAGTTTTAAATAAATAAATCAATAAATGTTCACAGAGGTAAAATTGTGGTAGTATGTACATCATCTTTTCTAATAGCAATAATAGTTTTCATCTGAATAACAAGATTTTTCCATTCTGTAAAGGAAGTGTATTTTCCTTATCAAAATGTTTTCCCAAGATTACGCCTGTGAGGTGAAAGTGATTTCACAATAGCTGTGCTATAAAATTTGTTGTATTCCCAGTTTTTTTTTTTTTTTGATGGCATAGTGTTTGCTAGAAGTAAAATGATGCATCAAAACAAAAATTGTTAGTATTCATTACTTATTTTACACAAGGTTGTGGTCTCCTGCCTTGTTAAACTGGAACCTCAGTATAAAAAGTAACCCAGAAACCCTTAAACTTGCAAAGCTTATTTTCCAGAAGAATTTTGATCATTTGCAACATCTAAATTATTTATCTTGTATGTCTCTCTATTGCTATCATAAAGCAGTCAAGAGTTTCACCTCCTGTACATTCATGTACCTTTACATAACTGTAGAATTTACTGTACCAATGTACTTTGAATAAGTTTACTAAATTGATGAAATTTACTTAACTGTAGAATTTACTAGATTTACTGTATCAATTTACTGAATTCAGTGATAATTGATATAAGCTATTTGTACAGTGTGATACAAAATCTCCCAAACAAAATGTGTCAATTTATATGTGACAGACAATTGAGGCATTAACATTTTAGTGCTTGATTCAAAGCGTATGGCCAAGCTTCTGAAGATGACAAACCTGCATTCTCTGACAAACCTACATTTTTTCTAAAGCCTACACAACAGAAAAATGACAAGAAGTATCTAAGGTCTGCTTAGATTTAGGAATCTAGTTCATTTTGAAAATAGAACTGACTAATTTTACAAAATGTTAGAGGTATAAAAGTTAGGTGACTGGCCTAAATCACTCTAGGAATAAAAACTTCTAGATAGGTGTTTTATTTCATTTGTCATGCACAGCCATCATTAAAACGAGATAAGTAATTCACTGACGTGCTCCTCTCTCCATTCACAACAGGGAAAGCTAAGTCTTGATTAGAGACCTAACCTTAGATGAATGAGTAGAGGTCAACTCCACATATAGGAACGTAACGTTTTTTGTTTCTTCTTCCCATAAGCTGATTTTTCAGCTTTTAAGAACTAAGGAAATAGCAGGAGAGATAGGGTCAGAAAGATGGAGGAATAAATGAGCACCAGAATCTTCCTAGTCAGAATTCCTGTTTACCTCATTGAGTTAGTCTCCTTTTACATGCTGGTAAGCAATCAAGTGAAATACTCAAAATGCTTTACCATACCTGATTGTGGACTTTGTTTGGGGATTTTGGCTGCTGCTTCAGGGCTGGAAGTGGCACGTACACGCTGATTGGCAGAGTTATGGATGCTACTTGGAACAGCTGCTGAGATGTTTTTGCGAGGTTTCATGTCTTGCAACCACATTGGAGATGCCTCAAAGGCCTGCATTCGCCGAGAGTGGCTGTTAGCATTGACTTTGAGAAATGCCTGGGCCTTGTATTCCTGAAGGTCTCCATAGTTGGCATCGGTCACCCTGCACTCATACAAGCCTTCATCCTTTTTCCTCACTTTTGAAATCTGCAGCTTGTGGGAGATGTCATTCCCTTGTACTTTCACTGTCTGCAAATTTTCCAGGAAAACAAAACAAAACAAAACAGAAAAACATGGCATCAGCTATTATTCTTTCTCTGGGAAGACTCTACTGATGTAGAGCCTGTCCAGAGATCATGTGCCAAGTTAACCAGTGGTGTAATTGTGCTTACTGCAGTGAAGTTACAACTAGGATATTTATATCTAGGATGATGTCTGATATCTTCTTTTCAAAACTGTTTAGATGGTTTACTCTGAAATGTTAATTGGCCTCAGACAAATAAAGCAAACTACCATATTCATTCCAATTAATTACTTCAGATTATGTGTACTTTTAATGAGCTTTCGTTTACAAACATAATATCTGTTCACTTTTTTGGTTAAACCTTTCCAGTTAGTTGGCTATATTAAATAATCCAGCTTTTGAACTACTGTATTAACAATTTTGTTGGAGATGTTTGCCAATATTTAAACTTCTTCAATAATTATTTATTAGATTAGCTTGTAGTCTTCACTACATTGAAATTGCATATTTAACATTCAGTTTGACTCCAGGCATGTCCAAACCTTAGGTATTTTTGGTTTATTAGCCATAACAAGATATCTTGTGTTGGGCAGTTCCTTTTGTCTCATTTATTTGTGTACTTATTAGAAGTCATATGTCATTTCTGTGACTTGACAGTAGAAAGCAGCACATATTCAGGATAATTTTAATTTTTTTTTTCAGCTAAAATCAGACTACTGATTTATCTGTAATTGTTTTTAATATCTGAGAATAATATAATATATTTTTGTCTCACATATTTAAAGCATGTCTGAGTGAATTATGCATCTAGAAATGTCTGATAGACATTAAGACACATTAAGAAAAGTAACACAAATTCTTTTCTGTACATTCATCACTTCAGATAATTTATATTTAATTATTTGGATATTAATTTCTATATTGATTAATATCTGTTGTCCCACAGAAAAACAGTTAAAGGGGATTCAGTGGAACAGAGAACTACATTACTTCCACCCACCATTTAAACATGGATGCAATAGTTACCTGGTGTCATATCAGTGATGGGCATTGAGGAAACATCAGGGTAATTAATATATGGTGGATCGATCACAGAAATGGAGAGCTGTTAGATTGAAATGAGGCACGTGTTCTTGGTGATTATTTAACACATTGCTTCTGATAGCATGGCATACTAAAGTCACCAGTGTTGGCAAAGTGCTTTTTCTTCCTGCTTGTTAAATGGAAGATAGATACTTATGAATATGCTTTAAGGTACTGGATGGACCTTACAGCCTGTTGTAGAGCTTCCAGATCTGATTTTATTCTTGGCAATCCAAGAGTTGAAAGATTGCATACTTTCAGGCAGAACATATGCAATATCAATTAAACAGAAAGTGTTGGATAGTTATTTAAACCACATTTAATAATAATAATAATTAATAATAATAATAATAATAATAATAATAATAAGAAGAAGAAGAAGAAGAAGAAGAAAATTTCTACTGAATAGCTCATATTCAGCAAAAGGATTAAAGAAGTTTCATATGAACCACATGGATGGAAAGAGAATCTGTAGGTCATATTCTGTCTCTCTTTGCCCTCATGCAATATCTGCAAAGTTAACAGAGTTGCATAATTAGAGAACAGAATATGTTTTGGGGTTTGAATTTGAAATTTAGAAGTTATTTAATTTAAAACAATAGAAGTAGTGTATTTCAGCACAGTTTAAAAACCCACTACACAAATTTTTGCACCTCTTTAAATAATTTACTAAGTACATTTAAAAGTTTATTCTCTTCAAGAAGATATTTTCCTTTAGTATTAATGGGTATTCTTTGTATACCAGAAAGAAGGAAAGAGGGAAAGAGGGAAAGAGGGAAAGAAGGAAAGAGGGAGAGAAGGAAAGAAGGAAAGAAAAAGGAAGGAGGGAAGGAAGGAAGGAAGGAAGGAAGGAAGGAAGGAAGGAAGGAAGGAAGGAAGGAAGGAAGGAAGGAAGGAAGGAAAAGAAAGAAAGAAAGAAAAAGAAAGAAGAAAGAAAAAAGAAAGAAAGAAAGAAAGAAAGAAAGAAAGAAAGAAAGAAAGAAAGAAAGAAAGAAAGAAAAAGAAAGGAAGGAAGAAAGGAAGAAAGGAAGAAAGGAAGAAAGGAAGAAAGAAAGAAAGAAAGAAAGAAAGAAAGAAAGAAAGAAAAAGAAGGAAAGAAAGAAAGAAAAGCTACATTTCTATCATGTATTTAGACTGTAATGTTGATTTTTTAAAAAAATTGAAAAATGCAAAATATATTATGCAAGCTTTTAAAAACATTTAATAAATACCCCAACATGGATTATTATCATACATAATGAGAGAAAGAGTTTTTTAATTTGAAAGACAGGTCAAGCTTTACAGCCCATAATGTGTCACAGACATATAGATTGCTATGTGGATTTTGAGTGTGCTCTGGTATCAATGAAGAATAAATTGGCTGCTATCACAGTGTCTAGTAGAATAGTATCCAGAGGCCACATGTGGACCTCATTTGTAAGTTGGTCTACAAATGTAGCTGAAGATACAGTCCATAACACAAACAAATTATAAGGCATGGTGAGAAGTATCATAGAAAATATAAGTACTTTTAGAATATGAATGGTATATATGAAAGTATATGTATTCTGTTGTATAAATGCTCTTCAGTTATACCTACCTGCACTTAAACCTGACATAATTACTTGGTTAATTTTTCATAGACACGGAAGATGAAAAAAGTGAAAGAAATGGAAATGACTTGCTTCTGTTGCTGTTTTAAGTTTTGCTGGTAGTTATAGCCTTTAATGCAGCTAAAAGGCAGTCCCTAAGAGATTGTGCCTGAGAAAAAGAAAACTCCATTGGGCTCTTAAGAAGTATTTATGTTGCAGTATCTGCTGAATGTCTGTGTCTTTCCACTGCAGTGAGCATGACCCCACCACTGTACATATCTTGGGATGCTAAAGGAAGAGCATCTGAACTCTACTGAGGTCAGGGGCCGTAGCTCTGCCTGACTTGGGATATGGGTGTGTTGAAGTGTTGAGGAAGGCAATTCATCCTTCCACTGGACAAGGGCTGGAGCAATGCTGCTCATAATTTTATTTGACAATTTTCATTTAATCTCAGAATTGCAGGTAGTTAACTCTGGTGTCAGAACCCCACTTTCCTCAGAAAAAAAACTTAGCAGCAAGACCTCTCTCTCAGAGATCACTCCCAACGGGGAGCTTTTGTCCTTGGACTGAGCTTTCTTTTTTTTTTTTTTTTTTTTTTTTTTTTTTTTTTTTTCTGCCTGTGGGTATGAAGCTAGGAAAGCACACATTTAAACACTGAAGGAAAGTGCAGCTTCGGGGCCAGATTTCAGCCTTGAATGCACTTTAGGACTGCTAAGGCACACTCGGCAGTTGCTCAGGGCAATTGGAAGCAAGTACAAGGATGGACACGGGCTGTCTGCTTCACATGGTGGAAAGAGGAAACAGAGGTTCTACCAAAGCTCTACCACCCGGGTCCTCCCTTGCTGACGCCTTCATGTCCGCTGTCCCCAGGGGCTGCACCGTGGGTGAGGGCTCTGCGCCCGTGTGTGCTCTGGGTTAGGAACATCCCGGCCACCGGGCTGGGGAACTGCCCGCGCCGTGGGGGCGCCACTTACGCTTATCTTCGTGCCGTCGTTCTCCAGGTCCCGCTCGGGCAAGAGCTCCACCTGCAGGGAAAGGAGCGCCGCCGTGGCTCGCCGGCCCTCGCACTGGGGAGCGGCGCGCCGCGTCTGCCACCTGCGGGCCGCGGCGGGCAGAGCCCGGCCTCCGCCTCCTCAGCCTCAGCCTCAGCCTCCGCCTCCGCCGGGGCTGAGACCCGCCGTGTGACTCCGGCACCGCTCGAGCCAGAGTCTTGTCGGGGCCCCCATGTGGCGGTGGAGGTGGACGCGGCTGCCTCTGCCCTGCTCGGAAGGCTGAAAGTGAGCCGTTGTATGGATTTTTTTTTTTAATTAATTTATTTATTTATTTTTGCCTTGAATGGGGAATTGGCTTCCCCCCCAGCACCACCACCCCCCTCAAAAAAAAAAAAAAAAAAAAAAAAAAGCGTGCCCTCCTGTGGCAGCCGCCAGTTTCTGAACAGCTGGTTTCCAAAGGGAAAATGAGAGACATAGAGGGGAGTAAAAAAAAAATTAAAAAAAAAAAAAAAAAAAAAAAAAAGATTAAAAGAGACTTTGGAAATCAATGTGGTTTCCTGAACATCCCTAGCTGCTTCCTGAAAGAGACAAGCACCAAAGGCACCATCCTTTGAGGTGGGCATTTTTCTCTGCAGGTTCCTGTGCTGTTATATTACAGCCGAAATCAAGACCCTGGTGAGACCCAGAACCTCCCTTTGCTTCCTCCCCCTTTCTCTCCCTCCCATTCCACCCCCTCTCCTGTGGTGCACCCAGGTGGTTCGGGGACCCCAAGGCAGAGGACCAGTACCTGAGTGCCTGTCACCTCAGCTCCAACCTCTGGGTCCTCAGCTGCACGCAGAAACCACCACTGGATTTCAAGATACACCGAAGCCGAGCCACTTTGGAAAGCACAAGACATCTCCACATTCTGTCCTTCAGTGGCCGTGACATTTCGCGGAAACTCAGTGAATTTTGCTGAAAAAAACAAATGTGTGGTGTGTTGGGATCCTGTTAACTGCACATTTAATTCTCTCCTTTTTGTGTTGTCTTTCCCTTTCTCTCCCTATTCATTTCTCCAGTGTACTTTCCTCATTCCCTCTCTTTTCTGATTTCCAGTTTCCCCATACATCTCCCCTGGTCTTTCTAAAACCCAAGTATGCATTTTCTCCCTTATGTACAAATTCACTTTCCTTGCAGTCTAAGCTCTGCTCATGGCAAATGTTATAGACCCCACTGCTTGCTCCCATGGGCTACTAAGTTTCATTTAATTAGGTCCAAATACCCTTGGGCAGTATGCAGTATTTCTCCAAATTCACTGAGGGATTTTGTTCAAGACACTTTGGAAGAGGAAAAAACATGTGAGGCTGATTTATTGTGTTTTGTAGAGCTGAACTGGAAATGTGTAAATTGTTAAACCTTCCACGGCTGCCTGGAGCGGCTACTGGAATGGGCGCTCTTCTTAGGAGTGGATTATGACCACTTATTTATTAAAGTGCCCGTTTCAAAGGCTTTACCTGAGTTACTTACTCTTTCTGAGAGTCTCTGCTTGCATAATCAGACCACGAGCAACACATCTTCTAATTCTCAGTACAGGCATACACTTTCTAGAACTAACCTTCACCTTTGTATCGCAGTCCTTTGACAAACAGGGTTTGCTCATCTCTATGTACCACTGCTAGGTTTAAAAACTAATCCTGATGGACATAGTCCGGGGCACCAATACTTCTTTAAGTTTCAGTCTTGACTTCTTTCTTATCCTATCACCTATTTCACTTTAAAATCGTGGAGCATAATGAAATTGCTAGTCAAGTGAGGGAGGACTACAGTCAAACAGTGTAATAAATAAGACATGTTTCAAGAAGAGGAAATTTGGGGAAGAGCCTGCAACGTTGCTTTCTGTTATGCATTGTTACAGATTGACTAGAGCATATTATAATGCAAAGGAGATATTGCCAGTGCTTCCTCCCCTCTGTCTCCCTATCCAGTCTTCCTAGCTAACCTGGAATTGGTGGGATAATTTAGGAATTTGGGCAAACAGCTTTACTCCCCCCCCCCCCCCTCCCCCTCCCCCCCCCCCCCCCCCGCCCCCTTCCCTCCCTCCTTTTGTGCTTGTCAACAGCTCCTCGGCAATACTACTAGCTTTTTATTTCACGGTGCCCTTCCTGTGCGGTCGTCCAGTCGTGTCCCCCCCTCCCGCTCCCCAGTCACCGCCTGCTAATCCCCTAGTTAAAACCGGCAAAAGGGCTTTGCATTTTGCGTATTCGGGGCTCGTAAGTTTTGGTCTTTTTCTGTTTGCCTACTCCCCTCTACCTCGTCCTTGTGTGTCCACCCTCCCCAGCCCCCTGCCCCCGGTCAAGGCTCGTGAGCGGTGCGGAGAGGCGAGGGGGAATACCGCCACCGCGCAGCCCCTCAAAGCCCAGCAAAGCCCAGCGGGGCCGCGGCGGGGGTCGGGGGGCGGCGGGCAGGGGGCGGCGGGCAGGGGGCGGCCCCGCGGGAGCTGTCCGTGGTGCTGACAGCGGCGCCGCAGCCCTGGCGGTCCCAAACAACCGTCTCCTGCGGCGCCGGGGCTGCTTGAAATGCAAGGCGTGCCTTTCGGCGAGAACGGGGGGGAAGGCGACGGGGGGCGAGTTGGTGGTGGTGGTGGTGTGTGTGTGGGGGGAAGGTCTTCATAGAAGTCGATTTTGTCTTTTTGCCCCCTCCGCCCCCTTCCCCCCCTCCCCCCCCCCCTTATTTTTTTCAGAATTACACATAGTCACCAAATGGAAATGAAGGTCTGACTCCTAAGATAACAGGAGAGGAAAGGGGATGCAGTGAAAAAGTCTGCAATATTTTAAGGGAGGCAGTAGATTTAGCCATCCGGTACTTGGTCTGAATGCAATAATTATGCATGCATGGATAGGTGTTTATTATATGCAGGCATGCATATACACAGACACGCAAACCCCAAACACATATACATCCATTCACCATCACCCCTTTACTCTTTTGCAAGGTGCCTCTTATTTACTTCTTCCCAATCAACTAAAAGAAGACTGTTTTATTACCGCTTTAGGGAAACTTCTTGTTATTGTTCCTATTTAAAGACGATTTTAAAAATAAATTTAAACCTGATACTTGATGTCCTCATCTCCTATCCATTGTAGTTGTTTTCCTTCTTTTTATCCTTTTTTTCCTCTCTCCCCAATTCTCTTCTCACTATGTTATAGCATGAAAACACACACACATGCATCTGACAATAAGCAATCTTACCTTGGGTAGAAAGTCCTTGTTGAATATACATAACTGAAAAAAAAAAGAATCCAACATAAGCTAGAAAGATCCCCATCATTCCAAGACGAAGAAGTCACATCAGGGTAACAAAAGCCAAAGGATCCTTCAAAAAAGGAAGATTTTTTATATGGGTGTGTTTACGTATCTCTAAATATATGAACAGAAAGAGACTTAAAAATGTTACAAAAAAGCTCTGTATTGTAGCCCTAGCTGCGACACTGGCAGCATTCTGCTACTCGGTGGAGTCTTTTTCTTCGGGAAGAGCAAGTATTGCAATACAGTGAGGTTTAGATGAGCTGTCTCAGGCGCTGTGTTGCTTGAAGTCCAGATTCAGACTAAAAAAAAAAAAAAAAACACGTTGAAAAGTGGGTATCAGCTGCCGTCCGTGCCTTTTTTCAGCTACCTGGCAGCTTCGTCCAATGTCAGCTCCTGCTGCTCAGGATGGCGTGATGACTGCCCTCCCTACACACTGATCCGGCTTGGGAAGAGGGGAGTGGGGAATGGCCGGGGGTGGGTGGTGGGTGTGTGAGGGGGGGAGAGAAGTCTACTGTGCTTGTATTGCTTCAACTTTTTCCTCTAATGGCTGCGATGATGCCTTTAACCCTTCCCTCTCTCTGTTCTCTACACCTCTCTACCTGTTCTGATTTCTACTGGCTTAGATGCTGGCGTAAAGCTGCTTTTTTTTTTTTTTTTTTTTTTTTTTTTTCCATGGTGTACAGCTTGGGATTGTAGAGAGAGGAAGGAGCCTCTATTGTACTGATGTAATCTTCGGTCTTACATCCCAAACCACTCAGTGGCTAAGAGGGCAATGCAGTGGTTTGATTTTTGGTGAGTTAAGCTGTTTCTGTTTTCTCCCTTTCCTTTCCCTCTTACAGGGTTTGAGAGGACAATAGTTATTCAGTTAATCTGCACTTGCTATTGCCTGCTCCAAATAACTATGCTTTTAGCATCTTACGTTAAAATGATGTTTTTTTTTTTTTTTTTTTCAAAGACACATCAAGAGGATGGCACTTAGAATGTGCTTAGGATACATGTATTTATGTAGATTTCTATGGAAAAAAATACTGAGCCAGATAAAAATGGATTTTGATATTCAATATATTACAGTAATATATATATGTACAGCATGGAATGTTTGCAATGTATTAAAGAATCTTTCTCTTGAAATGAATATTTCCCCATCTCTTCCCTGTTTTCTGCTCATGTATATTAACACTGTTGAGACAAGAGGCTAACCTTGACTGTATTAGGTGTTCAAAACACCCTGAAAATCACCTGCACTGAGAAAAGTTCTCTGACTAAAATCAGTGTTGTTTACAGTAAAAAAACATCTAGAAAGTGTTTGTTGCACTAAGCAGGCACCAAATACCTTCACAAGGCTGAGACAAAGAGAAAACTGAATTTGAAAAGAACACATGATAATTCAGACTGCCAAACAGCTAATCTTAACTACTAATCACAGAATAAAAAGGAGATAAAGAGTACCAGATTTAAAAGAATTTTATCAGAATGGGCAGTGTGTTTTTCTATTGGATGAAGAACTGGATAGGTTCTGTCATTCCTGGCAATGGAAGTGCAGCAGTTCCACAATGGTATGAGACACAACTTTCACCGTACTTACTGCACCATCCAAATTATTACGTGCATACAAGGTATCTGTCATAGCTAAAGAGAACTCTTACAGAAATAATGTCATCTAACCAGAGAAGAATACTTCTGACTGCATTTTAGCATTTATATGTTTTATAATTGTGTGGGTTTCTGTCACTCTTTATAAATAAATAAATAAAGGAAGGAAAGAAGGCATTTCCCCTTGGTAATGGTCTATTCTGTTGATGTCATATCATAAGCACAGCAACAATTCTGAGTAAAAAAAAAAAAAAAAAAAAAAAAAAAAGAATACAATAAATCAAATATAATTTAAATGATTAAGATGACCCCCCTTATATGTATATATATATATATGTAAATTACATTGCATGAGAGGTTTTCTACTACTACAGTTTAAATTACTTTAAAGGAGTTCATGATGGATATGTATTCAAAACCAAAGAAAACCTGTAAAACAAAAGAAATGCAGAAGTCTTTAAAGGTGATGGAGCTAAATTGTCTGAAGTAGCCACTGATTGTGAGTGATTCAATGATTAGACACACACTATAAGGGTCTTTACAGGTTCAGATGGTGAATGTTATGATAATTTCTGTAAAAGAAATCAGATCCTTTTCAGATGGGCAACCAAAATCCTAAGTCACTCTTGAAAATGAAGGCTGATTATAGGATTCACTTCAAATCCATGTACGTCATCAGTAATCAGCTGAAATTACAAATTAGAGACATATTATCAGCAGTCAAGTTAAATGTAAATTAGACAAGAGGAAAAAAAAAGAAAAAAAAAAAAAAAAAGAAGAACACTAAGCAGCATCACCTGGTTTGGAAGGAAGGCAGAAAACAAATATAGATCACTTTTCATTTCTCCATATTTTTGCCTATTCCAATTCAAGGCACTTGATAGGTAAATTTAATTTTATCAATTAGTAATTTAGAGACAAATATAATCCTCCCAAATATCTTGTAGTCAATGGAACTAACTAAATCTTAAGCTAGTGTTACAGGGAGGTACAAAGTAATACATATGTTTATAAAGATATCAAAAAAGAGATTGTATTTATTAGGAGAATGATTTAATAGACAGAATCCTAAAACTTGGTTACAGATTGGTTATTTTTACTTTATTCATGTGCTGCATCAGGCTATATGATTCTCTCCAATATTGCAAGCAGAGCCATAGAAATAATCCACCTCATGCTATCAGTGTTAAATTTCACCCTGATGGCTGTGGCTTGTCCACAATAAACTATGCTGTATGAATCTCTGCAGTGAATGTGTCATAACCTTGTGTGAAATTTCTGCCTTTTCTTATCTAGAAATGGTTTTCATGTAGCATAACTTACATGAGAATTATCAATTGTATTTTATGACATGAATTATATGGTTTATTCAAGGTTTTTACTGCCTCTTCTTCTCCCCCTTCAATGATTCTAAAAGATGAGTCATCACTGGACACTCTCCCAGGTCATAGCCAGAGCATCTATGCACAGGGGAATGACTTTTCAAACATGCCAAAGAAATCTAATAATTGAAGACCCATTTATTCTGCTTTGGACCTGAATTGTGTAGTTCTACTTTGTGTCGTATTAGTAATGCAGTACACTTTCCAGATTAGGTCCTTTTTTAAAACCATAAAAGGTCATGCATGTTCTTCACCAGGACTATGCATCTGTTTTTCCTACTGAGGAAAAAGTGACTACTGAGGTTACAATTCCAAGCTCAATAAAGGTTAGAAATGAAAGCTGCCAGTCAGCAGTAAAGTTCATAGAATCATAGAATCATAGAATATCCCGAGTTGGAAGGGACCCATAAGGATCATCAAGTCCAACTCCTGGCACCACACAGGTCTGCCCAAAAGTTTAGACCATGTGACTAAGTGCACAGTCCAATCGCTTCTTAAATTCAGACAGGCTTGGTGCAGTGACTACTTCCCTGGGGAGCCTGTTCCAGTGTGCAACCACCCTCTCGGTGAAGAACCTCTTCCTGATGTCAAGCCTGAACTTCCCCTGCCTCAGCTTCACACCATTCCTGCGGGTCCTGTCACTGGTGATAACGGACAATAGGTCACCTGCCTCTCCACTCCCCCTCGCGAGGAAGTTATAGACTGCGATGAGGTCCCCCCTCAGCCTCCTGTTCTCCAGGCTGAACAGGCCCAGTGACCTCAGCTGCTCCTCATATGTCTTCCGCTCTAGGCCCTTCACCATCTTCGTCTCCCTCCTCTGGACACTCTCCAACAGTTTAATGTCCTTTTTGTACTCTAGGGCCCAGAACTGCACACAGTACTCGAGGTGAGGCCGCACCAGCGCAGAGTAGAGCGGGACAATCACTTCCCTCGACCGACTAGCAATGCCTTAATAGTCACTTCCCTCGACCGACTAGCAATGCCAAGTTGGAGTACTTTGGTCCCACAAAGACCTTGCATATGCAATGGCATGGGCTGCTCTGCCCTGCAGGAAACTGATCAGCTGACGACTAATATCTCTGCATAAGACCATGATTGAGTGTTGCTATCCAACAATCTCAGTCAAAAATGAAAAGAAAATATGTTACCTGGAGTACTTTTTTTTTTTAATGAAAAAAAAAAAAAAAAGATCCTGTTTAGAATACTCTCTATGGATTCCTATTTTTGAATTTGAGTTCAGTATTGAAAAAAGAATTTTCTCCATAAGTTCCTTATCTTATTCACACTGTACTTCACCCTGGATCTGAAATAAATTGTTCATGCACTTAAAAAGGCTGTAGAATAGCATAAAGTAAGATTGCAGGGAAGAAAGAACCTAGAACAGTTATTGCAGAATAGCAATACAGATTGCTTCTGTGAGACTACTCTGGAAATAGATTAGATGCATCTTCACAAGGCCATGTGGTCAGAGGGATTTTTTGTGGACCTAGAATTAAAAATCTTTTATACTAGAAATTAATCATCTAGATATCGTGTCATGGAATATGATGCAATGTTTCCTCTGTGTAAGCAAGATAGAATAACTTATTTTTTCAGGAAATAATTACAGCTGATGAAGAGTCTTATTTCTCAATCCACCAAATGTACCTTATGCCTTAAAGGGCTGAGAGGAAGAACTGTGAGAAGGTTAATGTGATACTAACTGAAGACTTCTTTAAGTCAATCAGCTTCAAGCTCAATGTCTCATGGAGATTTTATTGATTGGTGAGTTACTGTTCCTCTCCAGTGACTTTTATTTTGCTGTCTGTAAAATGTGGTTGGACTGCTGGATGATCTTAGACAGAGTTGACTGAAAGAATTAAGTTAAAAGAGTTCCACTTTCTTTCTTTCATTAGTCTCACAATGGTTACGTTGGGTAATTTTTTGCAATCACTTGCATGGAGGGCTATTATGTTGAAAAAAGAAATGTAAAGGTATTTAAATGTTTTCTGTTTTCATAATATAGTGAACTTAGTATTATAGTATTGGGAAGCCATATGATGTACATACTTTATCATAACTTTGTGCAAGCCAATTCATGGTACTTACTAGAAGCAGCCTGTTGGAGACAAATTATGTCTTGTGATACAGCTGAATAATCCAGTTTTTCAATTACATTGGTGGCTGGGTGCCAAAGAAACATCTGCAATTGGAATTAGCCATTAGGACTCAATTTCTAACAAAGTTTTACAGGCTTCCTAACCAGTGTAAAAGGTGCTACCCACAGAGGTGTGAGTGAGTGTTACTTCTTTCCCCGTCTCACAGCCCATTTTCTATATCATTGAACTTCAGAACTTGAATCATTGTTCAACACAAGCATGAATAGTGTTCTCAAAGCATTTTAAGGGATACCTACCACTTGTTTATCAGTGGTAAAGTGTTGCTCCATTTTATGTTATATAGAAGTCTATCCTGTTTTTAAACTTATTCTTTT
Organism: Cygnus olor; assembly: GCF_009769625.2. Lineage (NCBI taxonomy): Eukaryota > Metazoa > Chordata > Aves > Anseriformes > Anatidae > Cygnus > Cygnus olor. Next base: position 89,059,587 of record NC_049170.1, on the reverse strand, counting down.
TTTTGTCAGCTGCTGAAGCAGGCCAGAGAATATCCCTAGTCATAATTACTACAAGGGGGCATTATTCTTTTAGCAGTTGCTGTGATCCCAAATGTGGCAGATGCACTCACAAAAGCAGTAGAAGTTTCAGTTCTACAGATGGATTTTATGAAGACATTGGCAAGACTGACCTAATCATTTTGTGGACCTCCTGAGAAATCAGACCTAAGTATTCATGATCATTATTATTTATAGCCATGTTGTGAATAACATTATATATTCAAGCGAATTTGACTAATTTTTTATGTAAGTGTTTTTGGGTATGCCTGCATGTATGATGAACTCTCTAGAATGCTGAAACAGAAAGGAATCTTGTCTGATATTTTCAGCATTTTTTTTTCCATTCTTGCTGTTATTTCAAAGATTGGCTTATTATTTCAAAAGGAATTTTGCGTTTTCTGAAGAAATTTCCGATTTATAAAAGTAAAGAAGGTGGTTGGTTTTCTTCACTGAGGATTGCTGTTTGGCTTTGTTAACCCAAGTGATCGTATTAGCCTCTTCCTACATGTCATGTTGCTTCTTTGCAATAGTATCACTATCACTGCAATAGTTAATTAAATTATATAGGAAATTTATGAACAAGCTTGATTTATAATGTACTTGCAAGTAGCAGTGTAGCTCAAAAATGATTATTTTTGGTAATAATTCTGAAAAAAAAAATGTGTGGAAGTTTAACTTTCAAACCTGACAGTATCAGTGGGACTTCTTACAGTTATGTATCTATTCAGTCTAAGGCAATAGCATGAGCACAAAATTGCCATTATTGAGACAATGAAAGCTTTGGCTATGTTCAGAGCATTTGTAATCTTTGAAATTTCAAGAGTCAAGTTAGACAAAGCTTTATATTTCAAGTATTGCCATGTCAACTATTTTCTTGTATATGTATATATGCACATGATGTGATTGTGGGCTCCCAGAAACAGTAATGCATCTAGTAGCTTAATCATAATGAAGAGGTATAAAGGAATAACCTTTTGAAACTACTAGTACTTGGGACACTTAGCAATCTGGAAAATACTTGCCAAATGATACTTTATGTTACTTGAAAAAGATTGCTTATTCTGGTTACCAATTTGCATAAACATAAATAATACACTCCATCATGCTCCTAGTTTGTAAATTTGTAATTTTGTGAAACTAGGTATTTGGGCTGTAATGTGTTTATGCTGGTTATATCTTTCAGGATTTGAGATGGTGGTAAGTTGTTTTTTTGTTTTGTTTTGCTGTTTGATTTTTTTTTTACGCTTTTATTTAAATCTAAATCACCTACCTATAAGACCAACAGTAGAGGAAGAGGGGATTAGAGATAAGTACCGTTTTAGCTTTAAAATATTTTATTTGAAAGGTTCACACTGTCACTCTGGTTAGGGACATGATATTTCATAGAGCTATCATTTGTATTTGGACATTGTACCTTTGTCATTCTTGTGACAATTCATGCATATTTGGACATATTGAAAGGTCTGAAAAAATATGGGTTGCATATACTCAGTAAAAGCTTACATACCTTAGAAGCCTGTGTTCACTGATCATGCCTAAACCTCTTACAGTCTTGAATGCTGACTAAGTGCAGTTACTGCACCTACACAGAGTGAGCAAACATGCAGGGGGAGCAGCTGCACACACACAACAAAACAAAACAAAACAAAACAAAACAAAAACCAAAACAAAGCACCTGATTAGAATCTGGAGGAACAGGAGAAAATCAAGAGAAGAGAAAGAGGTGACAAGGAGCTGAAACATCAATGAAAGGGTTGAAATTTAGAAAACATTATAATGAAGTTTGTCCATTATCTTAATTCACTCCTTTAATTGACACACAATTATAAGCAAGCTCTACTTGAGGTGAACACCTGTTTTTAACCTGATCTTATATTTCAATCAGTAGACAAAAATGCTTCCAGCTCAGACCTGGGAAGTAAAGGGTGACATTGTACATGGTATTTCTACCTTATTTCTTACAAAGCTTGGAAGACAAAAGGAGGCCTTCCTTCAGAGTAGCTAAGCTGTGGCTTACAGAAGCAGAGTCCAACTGACTACCAGAGTTCCTGTGTGATGTCGCACCTTCCCTCACATCAAATGTTTCACAGATGGTAAGTAACTGTGTGCTTCTTATTCCTCAATGCCACCTTGAGATCCTGGGGACTGAGATGAAGAAGCAGTAAGCAGTCACATCTGCAATTAAAGTGAATGGGTGATGTATTTGAAGGTTCAAATTATTATGAAACACGATAAAAAAAAAAAAAAAAAAAAAAAAAAAAAAAATTGGGGCTGGGGTAGCTCAAAGTTGACTGTTGCTTGTGAACCCCTGTTGTCTATCTGTAAAGAGGAATATATTATCTTGTCACTTCAGCAAGGTTTTTTTTGAGATAAATTAACTTTCCTGAAACTCACAGAGCTTCATGTAATATGCGCTGTAGGGAAGCCCGTAAAGAAATGAATAATTCCATCTTCAGCTCAGGGTTTGTATAGCATGCATGAGGCCTAGGGACACAATAAAAGTAACCAAAATATTAAAGACCTGTTCATTACTTCAGTTCCATTCTTCATATACCCTGAATGATGTGGGAGAAGGTTTAAGTAAATCCCGCCCCCTTCATGATGTATTTAAAGGCTGCATGATGTTGCGTATGAAGGGAGGCAAGTTTAATCATCGTTTTGTTGTCTCTTTGATTTTGTGACTTTAACAGTGCTCTTTCAGTAGATTTTTTATCTATTTTGAACATTTTATAGTGCTCTCTCTTCCATTGTCTCTCTCTACCATTAGGTAGCTGGGATGAAAACTCAAACCTTAAAATGGGACTTTGGGCATCAATCCAAATTTTTTTTCCCATCTCTCTCTTTCTCTAATAAGAGAAAAGGAAGGAAGGAAGAAAGAAAGAAATAGAAAGAAAGAAAGAAAGAAAGAAAAGGAAAGAAAGAAAGAAAGAAAGCACAAGAAAGAAAGAAAAAAAGAAAGAAGAGAAAAGAAGAAACGAAGAACACCGTATTTTAGCACACTATCTACCCTAGGTTTATGGAAAACATGAAGCTCAGCATCTGATGTAAAGAAAAAAAAACAATTGATGTTGTAATTCTCTTGTTATGGATCTCTTATGTTTCTTGTTTTATTTTGTTTCTTTGTTTCATCTTTTTTTTTTCCTATTTTCTTAACTTCCTCCCACCCCAGTTGATTCTTACCCAGAATAGTTAGAAGTATTTTTACAATATGATAAATTCCTAATTCTGGCCCAAGACAGTTTTGAAAACTTCTGAGATCATATAGTTCTTAAATCATATAGTCAGAGCCTTTTATCAAGACGAAAAAGCAAGATGTAGAAATTCTGTTGTAGGATTTTATATTGCCTGAACAATGGATATTGACTTCAGCTTTTCTAACTTCAAGCTTAACTGAAATTTCAGTTTGATTCCCCCTTTTTCAGCACCTTTGCCTCTCTGAAAGTGTTGCTGCAAAATATAGCAATAGTTGAGGGGGCTTCTTGGAAGATGGGCAGACTGGAGATCAGGACAGTAGCTAAGTTGTGTTGTCTAAGCTACTATGCAGTTAGTGAGGGGACATGCTCAAGAGTTTCAAACAAACAAACAAACAAACAAACAAAAAAACGGGAGGGCTGCTATAGACAGCTATTGGGCTGTTCAGATAAGGAACTTCATTCCTGAACTTTAAACATGCTAAATCCAATCACACTCTATGTATAGAAAAGAATGAAAGAATTATTTATTTATTTATTTATTTATTGTGGAGGTAGTCCCAAAATCTACTTGATTCATAGAATTATAGAATGTCCTGAGTTGGAAGGGACCCATAAGGATCATCGAGACCAACTCCTGGCTACACAAAAAACTAACGATATGTCTGAGAGTGTTGTCCAAACACTTCTTGAACTCCAGCAGGCTTGATGTTGTGACCAATTCCCTGGGGAGCCTGTTCCAGTGCCCAACCACCCTCTCAGTAAAGGACCTTTTTCTTATGTCCAGTCTGAAGCTGTCCTGGTGCAGTTTCATGACATTCCCTTGTGTCCTATCACTGGTCACCAGAGAGCAGAGATCAGTGCCTACCCCGCCACTCTCCTTGTGAGGAAGCTGTAGGCTGCCATGAGGCCTCCCCTCAGTTTTCTCTTCTCTAGGCTGAACAAACTAAGTAACTTCAGCCACTCCTCATACATCTACCCCTGTACAGCTCTCACTATTTTTGTTACCCTTCTTTGGACTCATTCACCCAAAACAGCACATAGTACTCAAAGTGAAGCTGCACCAGCACAAAGCAGAGCAGAACAATGATTTCCCTCATCTGGCTAGCAATGCTGTGCGTCGTGCAACCCTTTTGGCTGTCAGGTCACACAGTTGACTTGTATTCAGCTTGCCATCAACCAAAACCCCCAGATCCCTTTCCACAGGGCTGCTTTCCAACCACTTGTCCCCAGTGTGTATTCAGGATTGTCCTGTTCCAGGTGCAGAATCTGGCACTTGCCCTTATTAAATTTTATGTAGTATGTCTTTGTCCGGTCTTCCAATTTGTCAAGATCACTCTTCACAAAGAGAAAGTGTTTTTTCCACCCACAAGGGAGTCAACAGATCCTCCTTAATTTAGTATCATCTGCAAACTTAGCATGCATTGGAGTCCTACATCCAGATCATTTATGAAAACATAGAAAAGAACAGGTCCTAAAATGGATCCCTGGAGAACCCCGCTAGTGACTGGTCACCAGATCAGATTTCTTAAGACCAGTCAGTTTGATGAAGAAAAAGTTTAACAAAAGAACCTTATTCATTTTCTTAATGGAGTAATACAGGAATATTTACTGGAGATATTATTTTTTTACTCCTATTTAGTTTCTTTTCTTTTTTCCTTACATTAGCTGTCACAGGCATATTGGATACAACAGCATATTGAAATAATGGAAAAAAAAAAGCATAAGGAATGTTTTGTTATTTTTAGGTTGAATTTTTACAATGAATCGTGGTACAGGGTGGTCTTAGGGAAAAAAAAAAAAAAAAGAAGAAGAAAAACTTTTCTTGCAAGACAAGTTTCTTACTTAGCACTTCAAAATACTCTTACTGCTATTGTGTGATAGCACTTCTGTGATTTGTGTGACTGTTTGAGAGGCACTATCTGTTTCTTTGTGTTTAAAACAAAATCTACTTTTTCAAATAAGTCTTTATGAACTACACTACTTTGTGGCCATTTTTGTTAGCTTGTCATTTCTAATTGCCTGTCAGTTAAGCCTTATGGGTGCACATAATTTGTACAAAATTTAACTGTCGTAGACATAGGAATTTCTACAAATGATAACAGTTGCAGTTCATAAAAATCCCAGTCCATGTCGAAATCAAATTATGAAACAGGTGTCTTTTATAGATTTTTTGGGGCTGTGTTTTTAATCCATACTATGTCTTGCCCTCTTGTGGACAGTTGTTCAGAAAGGAGATGGTAGGAAACAGCTGAAGATAGGGAGTTTTGCTTGTATCTTTTCCTATAATGCTGGGAAACTGGGAGAGTCTGTTCAGCTTGCAGAAGAGCCACATTATGAAAGGTAACATCATTGTCTGTCTATGGTCAGGACAAGATCACTGGATAATATTTGCAATTATTCATCCAGAAAAGCATTGAAATATTTAGAAAAGTTTTAATTTGAAGAATTCAATTCCTTTCAGCTACTTCCCAAATGCCTTTATGCTATTTCATATTAAAAACAACAAGCAAACAAAGAAAAGCGTCATTCACAAAACCGTGCAGTAAAGTACACCTAGCTTGAAAATGGAGAGCCCTCCGATTTCATAAAACTAATCTTTCATGGTGCTGATGATGACAGCACATACAAGAATTTCAAAATACAGCAGGCAGATTTTGTCAGCAATGGATATTTTACATCCTTTTGAGGTAAGCCAATGACAATACAAAATGTATACTATAATGTCCTTTCAACACATTGGAAAACTTTATAGAGGAGATGTTGAAAACACTGTGACAGCTTCAGCTATCTATACACCAAAATATTAATATTATTGATGATAATAAACATGATTATTATTATTAATATTTAGTAAATAAATCCAGTTTCATCATTTTAAGTAAAGGTGTCTCTTTTTATACAGTTCAGATTTTTATGTAGCTCAGTGAAACAGCTACCACAGCAGTTTCAGCTTGTGAAAGGAACTATTTTCTTGGGATAGAAAAAGTTAAACTCTCAGCCTTTGACTCTGGGCATTATTTTTCCACATTCACCCACATATAAAACACTAGCTTTCCAGTAGTCTTGATGACTGTCAAGCTATCTTCACGATGCAGGATCAAGAAGTCAAATGGGACTGAAGGCTTCAAAAATGATTGCAAACTGGGAAAGTTTTGGTTGGAAACCCAGCTAGCAGGCAGAAGTCCATCAGAGCTCAGTTTCCATATGAGCTTTGTTAAAAAGAAACTAAACTTCGACATATTCACCTGAGAAACTATCAGATTTTTTTTCTCAGCTTCTCCAGCCTTTACATTTTATTTTCTTTCCTATTCAGTGAATCAGTAAGAATAGGTTCCACCATTTCTGCATTCATCTTCATTCTGGGAAGGAAAATACATCATTTGAAAAAAATGTGAATAAGGGTGACAAATTTTGACCCATAGCACTTACAGTAATAAATCCATTGTATCAGGTAATGTCTGTGGAAGTCCACAACCTAGAGGGAAGTGCCTTTTTCAGTAATTATTTGTCAATTATTCACTTCGTATAGCATTCAAAATGAGATTTAAAATGGTAAAAAGCCTGCATTTTGATTACTTGATTCTACTTTTAAAAGACATGAAAGACGTGTTCTTTAAAAAGTAAATAAACTTTTGATTGGTTAAGTACAAGAATCCATCGTCTTCTGCACAGGAAGAGCCTTGATTCATGACTCTGCATTCTGACAACACAATTACTAATTAGAAGCTTAAAGACAGAAGTGGATCCATGTTGAAGTGTGAATATATCTGTGATTAAATGTTAGGATTTGTTGATTGGAAACGATTGATAGATTGCTTTGTTTTACAAGATTATTTATCAGTAAAACTTAATGTGTTAAAAAAAAAAAAAAAAAACAACGTTTATGTTGCTTTTTTTTTTCTATTATTTTTTAAAGGGGTTTTGTTTTAAGAATATAATTTGGAATATTGTTATACAAAATAAGCCGTAAAATAAAATAAAACAAAGTGAACTTTTATTTGGTTAAAACATTAAAATAGCTTCCTGTCTCAGGTACACTCCTAATATATCCCTATGACACAACCCGACTTTTTTATCAGTAGCCTAGCGTTCACAGCTTCTCTGGGTAGTAAAGAATAGTGTTAACCATGTAAAAAAACCATCTGTTTCACTGACTTGGACATTGCTAATGTGCTTCTCAGATCAGACTTTTAAAATAATTCTCAGAGGAATAGAGGGCAAGGGCAAGGTGAGGGCAAGGTGAGGGCAAGGTGAGGGCAAGGTGAGGGCAGGGCAGGGCAGGAAAGGGAAGGGCAGGGAAGGGAGGGAAGGGAAGGGAAGGGAAGGGAGGGAAGGGAAGGGAAGGGAAGGGAAGGGAAGGGAAGGGAAGGGAAGGGAAGGGAAGGGAAGGGAAGGGAAGGGAAGGGAAGGGAAGGGAAGGGAAGGGAAGGGAAGGGAAGGGAAGGGAAGGGAAGGGAGGGAAGGGAAGGGAAGGGAAGGGAAGGGAAGTTAGGGAAGGGAAGTTTAGGGAAGGGAAGTTTAGGGAAGTTTAGGGAAGTTAGGGAAGTTTAGGGAAGTTTAGGGAAGGGAAGGGAAGGGAAGGGAAGGGAAAGTTTAGGGAAGGGAAGTTTAGGGAAGGGAAGTTTAGGAAAGGGAAGGGAAGTTTAGGGAAGTTTAGGGAAGTTTAGGGAAGTTAGGGAAGGGAAGGGACGTTTAGGGAAGGGAAGTTTAGGGAAGGGAAGGGAAGTTAGGGAAGTTTCGGGAAGTTTAGGGAAGTTTAGGGAAGTTTGGGGAAGGGAAGTTTAGGGAAGTTTAGGGAAGTTTAGGGAAGTTTGGGGAAGGGAAGTTTAGGGAGTTTAGGGAAGTTTAGGGAAGTTTAGGGAAGTTAGGGAAGTTTAGGGAAGGGAAGTTTAGGGAAGGGAAGGGAAGGGAAGGGAAGGGAAGGGAAGGGAAGGGAAGGGAAGGGAAGGGAAGGGAAGGGAAGGGAGGGAAGGGAAGGGAAGGGAAGGGAAGGGAAGGGAAGGGAAGGGAAGGAGGGAAGGGAAGGGACAGGGAAGGGAAGTTTAGGGAAGGAAGTTAAGGGAAGTTTAGGGAAGTTTAGGGAAGTTTAGGGAAGTTTAGGGAAGGGAAGGGAAGTTTAGGGAAGGGAAGTTTAGGGAAGGGAAGTTTAGGGAAGGGAAGGGAAGTTTAGGGAAGTTTAGGGAAGTTTAGGGACGTTTAGGGAAGGGAAGGGAAGTTTAGGGAAGGGAAGTTTAGGAAGGGAAGGGAAGTTTAGGGAAGTTTAGGGAAGTTTAGGGAGTTTAGGGAAGGGAAGGGAAGTTTAGGGAAGTTTAGGGAAGTTTAGGGAAGTTTAGGGAAGGGAAGTTTAGGGAAGGGAAGGGAAGTTTAGGGAAGTTTAGGGAAGGGAAAGGAAGGGAAGGGAAGGGAAGGGAAGGGAAGGGAAGGGAAGGGAAGGGAAGGGAAGGGAAGGGAAGGGAAGGGAGGGAAGGGAAGGGAAGGGAAGGGAAGGGAAGGGAAGGGAAGGGAAGGGAAGGGAAGGGAAGGGAAGGGAAGGGAAGGGAAGGGAAGGGAAGGGAAAAAAACCTGTTTATATAAAAATATAATTTCCGTGTTGTTTAGTCTATCTCAGTGTTTGACACATAAGAGATCAGGGTCCCCCCCCCCCCCCATCCCCCCCCCCCCCTTCTTTTTTTTCCTTTTTGTGTGTGTGTGTATGATGAGACATACAAAACATGATCAGAACTCTCATCCAATTGGATTGGAGCAAAATCTTCAGTTTCTTTTTAGTCACTGCCTGTTTTTCTTCACCGATTCTTAAGCATCCCAGTTTTTTTCAGGTTATACAGTGTTAGGTATCTAAGAAATACCGTTTGTGGATAAATAGCTTTTCCAATGCTTCTGTCCTCATCTCAATTGTTGGTGTGTGATCTTGGCATGGTAAGAAAAATAAAATGACCTAAAATAAAACTTCAGAATCTCTGTAGTTTCTTTTTCTTTTTTTTCTTTCTTTTCCTTTTTTTTTTTTTTTTTTGTTATTTTCAATCTTCTCTTTCATCTTTCATCTTTTTTTTTTTTTTCCTAATCATTATTATTTCATTCTGACTAACGGGGACAGTTCTTGGATACAGGAAACACTAAAAGCCACACAGCAACCCTAACATTGCAGAGCAAGCATGGCTATAAGTGCCCTTCTTTGAAGCACTTGTAAAGGATATAATTCAGAAGCTGGGAGAGGGGACCTGTGAGAAGAGACTGAATTCAGACATAGCATGCTGTGTAACCAAACAAAAGAGTGTTGCCTTTCATTGTTTAATATTCCTAGCAGTAAGGTGGTACCACTTAGGATGCTGAAAAGTAACACATGGTGGGGCATATAATTAAGTGAAGCCTGATGAATAATTGTGCAAGTACAGCTCAGCATAATGAGAAACATTTTTTTTTTTATCACATTTTGGCATTAAGTACAAAATTAAAATGTGAAGCTAATGTGTCTGTTGGAAATGGAGAGAACCTGCACACAGGCATTTCAAAGTAAAGGACTATTTTTTAGCTCCTCCTGTGCCATAGTACCATTCTATATTTTATTTAAATAAAATAAATTTTTACTTATTAAGGGCTTGATACAATTTCATAAGAATGTTAGAATTTCCATTGATCTGAATAGAAACTGGATCAGTCCCTCTGTTGAAAAAATTATATTTTTCTGTGCATTACACAAATAAAATGTCACAATTATTCTGAAAACTGCAGTACATACCAGTTAAAGACAAGGCGTAAAAAGGTAGAGGTATAATCTAACATCAGCCTTGAGCAGCTCTTTCCATCTCATTCAGAATATGTATTACATATAGGTGAGTTGACTAATTAAATGGTTTTCAGTTTTCAAAGTCTAAATGAAGTTCATGGAGAGCTCTGAATTTCTGTGGTTAGCTCTTTTAAACAGATAAAAAAATGACTCCAAAGACAGTGTGATTCTTGAGCAAAGCAGGTTTCACTCCTATTTCCTGAGCTGCAAGGGTAGACTAGGGGTTGTACCAACCTACAAATGCTACAACAGCCAAAATCCTTGACTGGAAACAGGTCAGAAACGACTGCTAGTGCTGTAACCAGCCTAGATCCCAGTGGTGTGGTAGAATAACTATTGAAACTGCTTCCTCTCATCCTCTTCATCTGATACTGCAGAAGACAACAAGATGGTTTAGTTGTTTAGTTAATACAGCATTTGGAAGTGTGAAAATATTTTCTGTCCATCGTAATTCTCCAATACCAGGACATAGCTTAAGTAGCAGTGTTTTTTTCTCTTATTATGCAAACTGTATTTTAGGAGATGAACCAGAAGATACTTGAACTTCATCCCTATTGCTGCACTTTTGGTACAGGAGTTATGAAAGTAACATCTCTAAGCTATGATTTGCTGATTCTAGTTGAATCTTTCACAGTGCTCAGAAGTAGGGGAATAATTTAACTGCCTATGCTAAAGGTGTCTACTGATATTATTAGATTCCCTAGAGTATCTTAGGTGTTTGCATAGGATTGGCAAATGCACTACAGATCTTAACATAAGCCTACACCTATTTAGAGTGTAGATAAAGATAAATCAGGATATTCTAGACACTGGATGTCTGTGCTTAGACAGCCAATATCCCCATAAGGTTTCCGTAGTTCCCCTCATTCTTCTACAAGTAACAGTTCAAGAGAATTAAATTAACTTTCATCTATACTCACATAATCATTTAATGAGATGACAAATCATAGGATGGAATATGGATATATGAATCTATGAAAAATTAGAATAAATCCTGATGGAAAATATTGTTTTCTGAGAAGTCTATTGATTCGCTCCTTAAATCTGTGATACTGAGTTTTAGCAACAGAGGAGATTTTTGGCAAAGTGATTCTTTTAATGCTAAGATCAAGGGATCCTTCTTTTTGTCTCTCTTAGATTAAACAGAAAAACACAGGGGTAAGGTGACCAGAGCACAAAATCACTTAGATCTTTACAAGTAGAAAAGTATGTCACTTACTGTAGAAAAGGAGTTGGCTGACCCTGCTGTTCATGTCTGACAACCTGACCCATAAATATTAGGAAGAAGTTACCTGCCAAGAATACTTAATTTACATTGCTTGCCACATCTTTACAGCTGGAACAGAAGATGCGTAAAAGCATTTATTTATTTATTTATTTATTTATAACAGCAAGGGAAAATCTGCCTTCTCTTGAATCTGAAGTAGGGCAGTGAGTCATTCTAGTTCTTTATACTGTAAAGTTGGAGGCAATGCAGAGAACACTGTGTAAAATCAAAGAGAATGTTACAGGTGTAATTCTTTCTAGTGCTGGTATAAGTGCTGTGATGGTAGTTACTGCATAATGCACACATCTGCTACATAAAGTCGACCCCTGGGGAGCATTTAGTAAATTGTAACAGTATAGGAAAGTACAGAGTAAAGAAAGAAGGACTTTCCTTCTAAACACACTGGTCTGATTATTGAAGGTACCTCAAAGAGTGGTAAGGAGGTTAAAAGGCCTTCTTTTGCCCAACAATATCAACACTTCCTGCACTTAGAAATGTGAGAAGATAGCTCTGTCCTTTGCCTGGAAAAGTAAAAAGTTATGCTTGAAGAACTGCACTTTCCCTCAGCAGCCCAGGGGAGAGTGCTGATGCAGAGAGCAGGATGACTTTCATATCATGCCTACTGGGTATTTTTCTAAAATCATGTAGATTTCTCTGTCTGTCACTGTTCCAAAGCACGTATTGGCACCATCCACTGGTTATGGGTGCTTTCTCAGCACCATTACGTTCCAACTCTATTCCAAAAAGAGTAGAGCTAGACTAAATTAGTTAAAGAGAACTGCCAACAAATAGAATAAAGGGCCAGTCACTGCCCTAGGTGATATTTTCATACTTTGATCTGAAATGTCCAAACTGTATGGAGAAACACAAATGCACCGTATGACATTCTTCCACTCATTGAGCTATTTGGATGTCAAAATCTGGCTTTATAACTTTTAACTAAAAGCTACAGTTCAACCTGCTGGTTAAATCCCATCAGATGTGCATTTGGAGGAGTTCAGCTTTGACTCTTATTCTGACATTAATTTTCTGTTTCATTGGGAGCACTGCATATAATTAGAAATCCATTATCCATTTTTAAGTTAATTTTTAACTCTAAAAAGTTCAGGAATTCACAAATGAAATTTGATATATTGATCCTAAGTTAAACTTCTAAGTGGTCACTGGCTAAAACTGCAACCACTTACTGAAACACGCAGTCATTACTTTATGTGCCCAGTTCCTCTGAAGGTGACGTTGTAACGCTGGGGCTTTATCGAGCTTTCCTGGTGCAGCACTGCTCTTCCTGGAAGTGCCACATATCACAGCAACAATGTGAACAATTTGAAAAGGCTGTAAATCAAACACATAGCCCCGTTAGATTTAATGGAGTTACTCCAGTTTTTATCTTGTAAAATTTTATTATTAAAAATACACAGAGATAATAGTCATTAGCATTATTTTTAAAATATTTTCTTCAGGGTTCTTTCTCTTCCATACTGTGGAAGGATAATGAACAGGAAAGTGGATTCCCTCAAAAAGCAAAGTTAATCTATCAGCTATTAAGTATGTCTTGGGGTTTGGATTCTCTTTGAATCTGGTGTGCACATGTGACTTTCTCTCAAGCTGTTTATTCATAGCTAGTTATAAAAATCTGCCAAGGCTTTTCACAAAGCAAAACAAAACAAAATAAAACAAAAACATCTTTGAAAACATGTGAATTATTAGATTTTTTATTTGATATTTTTACTTTTATTTATTTTTTATTTATTCTTAGAGCAACAACCACATAAAGCCTCTTTAAAGATAAACAGTAGAAGCAAACCCAAAACATCAAATGTAGCACACCAAGAATTTTATAATTTCTTCTCTACTCCCTTTTTCACTACAAATAAAGGACTGAATAAAGGAAGAAAAGGCTTACACAGCAACATTTGCAGTCCTGCCTTTAGTCACACTTTCCTAGCTTGAGGTGGTATGCATTATTATAAAAAGTGTCCAGCGTCCTCAAGTAAATATGTGCCACTCAGATAAATAACTACCTACTTTACTCCTCTGTACTCTTGAGCAGTATTTATAACAATCTTCATGCAGCCCAGTTTTAATTTTTCATCCTTTTCATTTTTAGCAAATTTCTCAGAAAAACAAGGACTGATCAGAATGAAGTAACAAATGGCATTAATTATTGAACCACAAGAGCAGATCAACAGGCCAATATTCAAGTGTGACTGCCTACTTTCAGGCTACAGTAGCAGGTACTGTTAGATTTTGAGTGTCGAATCTCAGGCATCCAGCTTAAAATAGTGGGTTCATGTTGCATAAAACCTTAGTTATTATCCAAGAGCTGATTAATCAGTATAAATTAATATAAGATCTTCCTTTTATTGCAACCCAACACAAGGAATCTGCAACAATATTTAGTAAATTATAACTTGAGCAATTCCCCATTAGCTGCTTAATTTCTCTCATATATTCTGCTTCCCTAAATCGTCCCACTAAACATTTTATTGCTTATAAGTTAGGATGATTATAATGGACAGAACAGTGTCTGAAATTTAAAAAGAAAGCTTTGAGGGGTGATTTATAGTTGCTCCTCCTCTTTATGACTATACAATAACAGTCAGTTATTTATAATTTCATTGAATTCTGGTTCATTTAGCTGCTATCTGCCAGTATGTTTTGGTGTATTGTTACTAGTCTGATCAACTTGTAAGATTTCATTGTTCCAAGGTTATGCAGTAGAACCTTACTAACCATATGAGCTGGATAATTTTTCACTAGCTGTCTAAGCCATTTGAGTTTTGATGTTGTAGCAAACTCCGCGGACTTTGGTAAAGAATTTAAAATGAAATGCTCAACATTTCACCATATGGAGAAAAGGCATCTGGCATGCCTCCAGAGAAGATTTTTGCTGTTGTTGTGTTTTTAAAGATTCTGAATTTCTTTCAGAGAAAAAAAATCACTCTTTCTTTAATATAAAAATGACTGCATTGTTTTTGCACGTACATGTGTATGTATATATATGGGGAAAAGGTAGGCATAGTTCTTTCTAGGGGGCATGCAGATGTACTGAGCAACATCACTGGAGCTTTGTGACATGTGCTTCTAAATATAACGCTCCATGGATATACACAAACAACTTGTATTCATGTTAGTTAGGAGTTGTAAGAATAATTATTTAAGCATTATTCCTGTATACAGTATATGTCGGAAAATCTCTCACCCATAATGAGAACAATGGACATGAGCTGGGATGCCAGCAGGGCCTAAGCATTCAAAGCTTGCCAGAAATATTCACTCTTTTGGGCTTCACACAACAATCAATGCCTTGATTAGTACAATATCTCTCATTCTTTAATGTGCAAAATTCAAGATAATTTATCTTCTGAACCCAAGGGTTTCAAACACGCAGCCCCATCTTGTGAGGAAAATGTCTTAAACAAGACTGTAGAATATTTTGGATAAATCGTCCCCTTGTATTCTGTTCCAGTGAGGCCACACCTCGAGTACTGTATTCAATTTTGGGACCCCAGTACAAGAAGGACATTGAGGCCCTGGAACGTGTCCAGAGAAGGGCTGTGAAGCTGGTGAAGGTCCTGGAACACAGGTCCTATGAGGAATGGCTGAGGAAACTGGGGTTGTTTAGTCTGGAGAAGAGGAGGCTCAGGGGAGGCCTTATTGCGCTCTACAACTACCTGAAAGGAAGTTGTGCAGAGCTGGGGGTCAGCCTCATCTCACAGATAACTAGTGATAGGACTAGAGGGAATGGCCTCAAGTTGCGCCAGGGGAGTTTTAGGTTGGAAGTTAGGAGACAATTCTTCTCAGAAAGAAGAGTCAGGCATTGGAATGGATTGCCCAGGGAAGAGGTGGAGGAGTCACTGTCCCTGTGGGTGTTTAGGGAAAGGTTGGAC
This sequence comes from Cygnus olor, assembly GCF_009769625.2. Taxonomy (NCBI): domain Eukaryota; kingdom Metazoa; phylum Chordata; class Aves; order Anseriformes; family Anatidae; genus Cygnus; species Cygnus olor. The sequence continues at coordinate 89,044,413 of NC_049170.1, read as the reverse complement.
TTGGTGCATAGAGACATGGTTTAGTCAGTGACATTGGTAGTAGGGTGATGGTTGGACCAGATGATCTTGGAGGTCTTTTCCAACCTTAATAATTCTATGATTCAATTAATTCAGCCCTGGGTTTTTACTACTTGGTCACATAGTTACACATGAACCGCACCTTGCTCCATTCAAGGATGGATTATATTTAGGATTTATACTGGATGGATTATATTTAGAATTATATATATAATGAGGTGTCTCCCTGTCCTTATCTCAAGCCCTGAGCCCTTTGCATCACATTTTCTCCCCCTTTCCCTTTGAGGAGGGGGAGTGAGATAGCAGTTGTGGTAGAGCTCAGCTGCCCACCTGAGTAAAACAACCACATCACTCTATGATTCTGTGATTCTACAAGGTGAATTTTAAAGCAGACTATATACATGTATCTTGAGTTTGTTACTATAATGAATTGCCATGGTTTCTGATAATGAGGTGCATCAAGGCTCTCTTAAGGCACAGACCTGTAAGGTACAGACTCTCAGTTCAAAAAAGACAAGCAAGTGTGAAGTACTTTGAGGCATTAGATTTGGAGAACCTACAGAAATATGTATGGAGACTTGTATTGCACCCATACTGAGTGTGAGCAGTCTCAGAAATAGTTACAGATTGCATACACAACATCCTTATCCTTTACTTCCCTATAGTTGGCTCTTGTATGAACCATGCAGCAAGAATCAAAGAACAGTAGTAGATGGTTCTGGCTCCAATATGTGTCTATATTATGGCAATGTGTTTTTGCTTGATACAAATGTTCAGAAAGAATTGCAGATTACAGGAAGATAGGTAGGTAGATAATTAATTAAATAACCTGTGCTACCGACTTTAAGAAAAAAAAAAAAAGATTCTGAAACTAAAGTTATTAAGCACAACGCAAAAGCATAAGTCCTTTAATTAAGAAGGTATACTTACAAAACTTCACCCATATAATTTCATAAAGGTACAGCTACTTCAGAAAAATACTGTGCTGAAGTGATGGGGATTAGCATTTTGGTGCAAATTCAGAACATTAATTTTAGGCTGTTTTAAATTCCTAATTTGAAGTTTCACATATACGAATGTTGTGGTTTAACCCAGTCGGCAGCTAAACACCACACAGCCGTTCACTCACCCTCCCCCCTCCCTCTCTGGGATGGGGGAGAGAAACGGGAAAGTGAAGCCTGTGAGTTGAGATAAAGACAGTTTATTAAGACAGGAAAATAATAATAACAATAATAATAATAATAATGGTAATAGTACTACTAATAATAATGTGTACGAAACAAGTGATGCACAATGCAATTGCTCACCACCCGTTGACCGACGCCCAGCCTATCCCCGAGCAGCCGGCCCCCCCCTCCACCCCGGCTAGCCACGCCTATATATTGTTCAGCATGACGTCAGATGGTATGGAATACCCCTTTGGCCAGTTTGAGTCAGCTGTCCTGGGTCTGTCCCCTCCCAGCTCCTGCTGCACCCCCAGCCTGCCCACTGCCAGGACAGAGCAAAAAGCTGAAAAGTCCTTGGCTTGGTGTAAGCACTGCTCTGCAACAATTTAAACATCAGCATGTTATCAGCACTCTTCTCATCCTAATCCAAAACATAGCATCCTACCAGCTACTAGAAGGAAAATTAACTCTATCCTAACTGAAACCAGGACAACGAAGCACACACATTCCCCATTTCTCAGAGAAAGACCTCTATCTTTTTTCATTGACTGACAGACAGATCACTTTTGACATCAACATTCAAGACGAAAATAATTAGGATAAATATTCTCTGTTGGCTTGTAGTGACTGCCTGATTTGTGCGTGTGTGTGTGTGCATGCACCTGATGATTTTTTTACCTGCCTACCTTGCGAATTCTGCTAAGAACCTGTTCTTTCTCTCTGTTACATCATCATCAGTAATAACTGTTCCACAGCTGGAATTCATCTGAGGGGTTTGCTTGTGGTATATGAGCCAGAATTAAATCCTGGGCAATCCTAGAGAGCTGTCTTCATTTTGTAGTGCTAACATTACAAAACATTTGTTTTAGTCAGTCAAGTAAGCACATCAAGTGCATATGGGAATTAGATCAGTTGGGTAAGAATATGGTATTTTTCATAATCATTTTTTTCAACCTGTAACTGCATTTTAATGCTCTGAATGTGGTGACACAGCTAGTTTGACACCATCACTGTTTCAAGCCTTTTAACATCACTGCAGTATGCATTAACACACCTGGGCTTGCCACGAAGCAGGGGATCACATTCAAACCCTGAAGTAATAAACTAAGTGCTCCAACAAACATTGTCAGCAGCTAACTACCCATTCTCTGCCTGGGGTAAGCATTTCTAGCCACTGAACTTCAACCCACCTTTTCCTTAATTAAGAAAGAAATATATATATATGTGTATATATATATATATATTTTTCTTTTTAAGGAGAAGTTTTAAATATTAATAGTGCTCTTGAATTTGTATGTTTAATACAGATTTGATATTGTAACCATTCAATAAAAAGAAAACAAATGCCCAGGAAACATAGCATTAATAAGTAATACAATATACTTTAATTTTCTTAGTCTTACATTTTCCTCAGAGTTATTTTTTCAGAGTGTAGAGAAGATATTTGTTCTGATCAGGCATAAGGAGATGATCATGTGTGTACTTATTTATGGTAGCTTTGTTGGTATTAATTTGCTTTAAAAAATATTACTTGTATGCATTTGTAACTTGTGTTTTGAATTTCATAATTCACTGAAAAATATAATTCTAGTGAATATAATTTCAAGAATTCAACAAGAGCACAGGCCCTTTAGGTATATATCCAATGAATATCCATTTCATACTTGTTTATAGAAGACAGTGTATGATTCATGAAGAGCAACATAACATTTGCAGTGATTCATTGTCACAATAAAAAAATATTTGCTTGTAAAGTACTGTGAATTTTATTTCAGAGAAGACTTTACGCATGCTTAAAATCACAGAATCTGCTTACAGGGTGCCATTGGAATCAGTCCTGTTGCTAGAACTAATGATGTAAAATAAGTAAAATAAGATCTGGGTTTACCGTCTGTCGTGGTTTTACCCTCCTGGACAGCTGAGCCCCACCACAACCGCTCTCTCATTCCTCCTTCTCAAAGGAAAAGGGGGAGAAAATACGATGAAAAGAGCTCAAGAGCTGAGATAAGGACAGGGAGATCACCCACCAATTACCGTCCTGGGCAAAACAGACTGACCATAAGGAGATTAAGGGAGATTAATATAATTTATTTCCTATAACTAGCAGACTAGAACAGTAAGAAACTAAAAGCAAAGTAAAAGCACCTTCCCCCATCCACCCTCTTACAGGTCCTCCCACCGAGTAGCACAGGGGAACAGGGAATGAGGGCTGCAGTTAGTCCATGACACTTCATCTCTGCTGCTCCTTCAAAGTCACTGCCTGCCCCTGCTCCACGTGGGGTCCCTCCCATAGGATGTCGTCCTTCCCAAACTGATCCTGTGGGGGCTTCCCACAGGCAGCAGCTCTTCAAGAACTGCTCCAACATAGGTCTGTAACATGGGGTCCATCCTTAAGGAGCACACTGCTCCAACATGGGTCCACATGGGTTGGAACTAGATGATCTTTGAGGCTCCTTCCAACCCAGTACATAGTATGATTTTGTGATATGATTCCCCCAGATCCCCTGCTCCTGTGTGGGCTCCTCTCCACGGGCTGCAGCTCCAGCCAGGGGCCTGCTCCTGCGGGGGCTCTCCATGGGCCGCAGCCTCCTTCAGGCCACATCCACCTGCTCCACCAGGGGTTCCTCCATGGGCTGCAGTGGGATCTGCTCTGCCGTGGGACCCATGGGCTGCAAGGAGACAGCCTGATCTACCAGGGGCCTCTCCACAGGCCGCAGGGGAACTTCTGCTCCAGAGCCTGGAACACCTCCTGCCCTCCTTCTGCACTGACCTTGGGGTCTGCAGAGCTGCTTCTCACTCCTCTCTCCCAGCTGCTGTTGCACAGCAGTGTTTTTTTGTTTGTTTGTTTGTTTGTTTTTCTTTTTTTCCCCCCTTTCTTAGATATGCACTCACAGAGGCGCAAAAAACATAATTTATTGGCTCGGCTCTGGCCAGTGGTGGGTCCCTTTTGGAGCCATCTGGAGCTGGCTCTGATCTGACATGGGGCAGCTGCTGGGCTCAGCTCACAGAGGCCACCCCAGCAGCCCCCGTTACCAAATCCTTGCCACATAAATGCAATACACAATCATTCTGCAAAGCTGCAGTAAAGAATCTCAAAGAGTATAGTACCTTTTTTTGTCATCACTTAAACCCTGCTTGGTTCTGGATACAGCGGGAATGCTCCCTCACTGAGACTGATATATCTTTGGAAATGAGCAAATAATATAATCTCTTACAATGAAATGCAAATGTAGGCACCATCAAATTACCTCTTTTATGTCCTGAAACCTATGGTGCCTGAACTGTGTTGCAGGTTCTCACAAACTTCCATTTATTTATTTATTGGGCCAGAATTATTCTTAATTTTGTTGTAGCTGACCATTCTAATCCTAACTTTTTGTCTTCACAGCTGCTTGCCTGAGGAATTATGGAGAGAAAAAATAAATAATAGAAAGGATCCAAAAGATTGCCAAGTCCAGCTATTATCTCCAAGGAAGTTTGTCATGCACTGTGTCTAATTGTGGTTGTCCAGCCTATTCTGACCCACCCAGGAATGACATTTTACATTTCTAGGAAATTGATTCCAATGCTTTCCAACCTTTATTAGGAAAACTACATATATATTTATAACTCCATTTTTTTTTTTCAAATAAGCCTTGTTATGTTTTATTCTGTCCCTAGTGACATGAAGAAAACATTTACTCCATCTCTTTCGTCAATGAAAAGTACCTGTGTTCCATGTCTTCCCCTTCATGTTTTTCCACCCTGTTTTATAAAAGTCCAGCTCTTTCATCAGTGACTATGTTTGATGAGACTACTGATCTGCCCTCCTGCTTTTCTCCTAGTTATACACACCTCTTCATTACTGGAAATTGATTCTTTATAACTCCTCCATAAATGATCTTTCTTTCTAACATGGCAAGAATACTATGCTGTACAAGAAAATTCTTTGAAAAAATAAAAACAAAAACAACCAAACAAAAAAACCCTCTTCCTGTATGTATGTATGTATGTCTCTCTCTCTATATATATATATCTATGTATACGTTAAATTGTAACCTTGCAGTGCAGAAAATATGTTGTTGACATTGTTATTTACAGACCACTGAAACTGCTCTGCAAGCACTGGAGTCATGGACCACTGAAGAACACAAGTAGAGCATATTATCAAACATAGAAAAATTACCCCAAATGGTCCCTAGAATGAGGAAGAAGAAATTATCAGTGTCAGCATCATACTTGTCCCAGCACAGGATATAGGACACTTGACAGCTTGTCCCAGGTTAAGAGCCAAATGTGCGGTGGAAAGGTAAGCATAGTAGCAAGGAAGATTTTGAGCCTAATAAACTGGTAAGAATTAAAGCAATCTAAAGCAATCTGGTAAGAACTAAAGCAATCACCCAAAACATGGGTGCAAGAAATTGATAATAAAGAACATACCAGGCTAAGTTTTTCCAATTTGTAAACAGGTAAACACAATGAAACTCATCTCTTTAAGTTCAGAAGTCCTTAGCATAGACATTCTGTCAAAGCTACACATTGCAGTTTGCTTTATAATCACTTGAAACACGGGAAATAATTGAAATATTTGCTTTGAGATGAATTACATCTATTACTCTGTTGATCACTTTGACTCTAAAGTCAGTTTTATTCACTCTAAAGGAAGCTTAAGGTAGTTCAGATGTACATCTCCACTTGATTATTCTTACATTATTCAAATAGCCTGTTACACTCAAAATCTTGAACTGACAAAAAGGAAACATCTTATTTGCAAAGCTAAGAGTCTATTTTTAGTCTAATTGAAATCTTAACAGCATAATCAAATGATTATTAGTACAGAACTAGTTAGTACATGAAAAGAAGAAAAAAAGAGAGAGAGAGGGAAAATAAAGAAAAGGATTCTATTGGAGAAAAAGGCTTAACAACAAACAATAAGTAATAGCAATATAGTTAAAATTGTAATATGCACTTTCTAGTACCTAGCCCCTTTTTCTAGTGTTATACTCACCGATTCTCATCCCCTCTGAGTGCTAAGGTCAACAACTTCAGTCTCGGTGGAGACTGAGGAGGGGTTTTACAGGGAGTTAAGTGTCCCAGGTTCTTCATCAAGAGGATAGTGATGCTGATGATGGGTGTCCTTCCTCTTCATTGCTAGAAAGGGTCTGAAATTGACCACAATAACATAATGACATCTTTTTTTTTCACACTCTGGAGTGTACTTAGAGCTATTTTTTTGTGTATGTTTTCTAACATGTTTTACACCTTAGTCTTTTTTAATCTGCCTTTTATCATTCCATGCCTGCGCTCCTCTACACCGCATCCTGTATCTTCCCTTTCAAGGCCTCTGCTGTCATGCCAGGTCTGTTTCTCTATATGATATTATTATGCTAGAGCTATGAATATTTCATTTTAAACAGAATGTGTTATGTATATAAAAATTATGCTTAGAGCATAAAAAGATAAGAAATAAAATAAATTAGGCATAGCCACCTGGTCATTGGAGAAATTGCTGTTGTAGTTAAATATGCTAAAATAAAATAAAATAAATAAATAAATAAATAAAAAGTTCCAGAAAGGCCAAAACGGGTCAGAACCAAGTATGTCTGAGATGTGTTGGTCTTGTGGACTTCCACTGTAACTGGCCTGCTCTTAGCAGAGAAGGTGGCAAGATCTATTGAACAGATGTAGCACTCACTACCAGGGAAGGAAGGACAGACATTTCTATTAGTGTGTTCCTGACTTCTTCAGCAGGATATTGCACAGCATGAGGTGGTGCTTTATAGCCAGCAGCTGAAGGAGACTGGCACACAGCAGCTACTGTGGGCTGATGGCTGTTGGTAGGTCCAGAGGATTGTTTCAAAAGGATAACATCCAGAGAATGTGTGCCAGAATTTCTTTAGTCTCAGGCACCTATTTTGTGGTTTCTTTTTCTCTTAGTAATTTAATTGATTCCCATCTAGAAAAAAAATACCATCTCCTTGCCAGACACAATTGACAGAAGCCTGTAGAAAAACATCAGAAATCTTACAATTGTTAAAACTAGTCTTTATGTTACAGCAAATGAAATATTAAATTGCATATTTTGACTTTACATATAGAAAGCAACATAAAGCTTTGAATTGTGCTTCAGGGCAACCCTTGTTATTTAACCCTCTTCCATGTGTGAATGCTTGCTTCTAGGGCTTTTCTAAGGATTTTGAGAGAGAATATTCACATAGAAATAATTATTAGAAGCTGATATAATAAGTAGTTGTTTATTCCTATTTAAAGAAAGAAGAAAAAAAGTTACAGAATAGGGGTGATTCTTCTGCTGGCCACCTATGTGAGCACTTATAATGCAAAGTGTCTCTGAAATATTTTAAATGCTTCAATTGAAGTTCTTATCTACTCTCTTAGAACTACTGCAGTAGCATTAAACTGTCTTCTTTACTACACTTGATATGTTTTTTACTCTAAATAAAAATCCAACTTGAATCATAGGATGGTGACACCCTTTTTCACAACTAGATGGATTTTTTTTTGTAAGACTTTTTCCATTTAAGCTCTCTCGTTAATATTCATAAAATGTATGAATGAATGAGTGAATGAATGACTAAAATCTGCTTGTTAATAAAGTAGAAGTCAGCATAATTCTTAAATATTCATTCTACAGACTTGATCCAGAAATAAAGGTAATTTTACTGAGTCTTCTCCACCTTCTTTAGATGTTTATATGTTATTATGAAGTATGTATTCAGAGACCTATGTGCAGTACTATCCAATTCTCTTTCAAGACTGCTTTTTTATATTAGAAATATATGAACTCCTTCTGAAAATGTTTACATATGAAAATTGCCAAATTTGCAAGTAAATGCTTGTCCTGTGGATTTCTTGCATTAAAATTTAAGTGCAGCAGTGATAAATAAATACATTCAGGGTTAATGAACTCTGTTAAATATCACTAAAATGGCAATGCGTTGGCTCAGTTACAGTTAAATCTGTGAGCAGCCATTATGCTAATGAAATCATTAGAGCTCTGTTCATTGAAATGTTGCTTGAAAAGCTGTTTCACAAAGCTCTTCACGTTGTGAGAATGAGACAGAGCTTGAAAATATTCATCCTTGAACATAAAAGGATAGAAAAGAGATAATGCAAGAGGCAGAAATCAGAACTCTGTTTACTTCTGAAGGTTTAGATTCAGTGGCGTTAAGTGGTGAGCAAAAATGTATAGGGTGATTTCACCATAAAGTCCAAATGAAGCATAAATTTGTTACCAATTTTTTAAATATATATATATTCTCCTCATGATTTTATCATAGAATCATAGAATGGATTGGGTTGGAAGGGACCTTAAAGATCACCCAGTTCCAATCCCCCTGCCATGGGCAGGGACACCTCCCACCAGACCAGGTTGCTCAAAGCCCCATCCAACCTGGCCTTAAACAGTTCAAGGGAGGGGGCATCCACAGCTTCTCTGGGCAACCTGTTCCAGTGCCTCACCACCCTCACGGGTTATATCTAATCTAAATCTACTCTCTTTTAGTTTAAAGCTATTTCACCTTGTCCTATCACTACAATTCCTGATAAAGAGTCCCTCCCCAGCTTTCTGTAGGCCCCCAGGTACTGGAAGGCTGCTATAAGGTTTCCCTGGAGCCTTCTCTTCATCAGGCTGAATGACCCAAAATCTCTCAGCCTGTCTTTGTAGAAGTGCTCCAGCCCCTTGATCATCTTGTGCCCCTCCTCTGGACTCATTCTAATACTTCTACGTCTTTCTTGTGCTGGGAGCCCCAGAGCTGAAAGCAGTACTCCAGGTGGGGTCTCATGAGAGCAGAGAAGAGTGGGACAATTACCACCCTCATCCTGCTGGTCACGCTTCTTTTGATGGTTGGCTTTCTGGGCTGCAAGCATTTGTTGCCGGCTCATGCTGAGCTCCTGAGGGAACAGGGGTTGTTTAGTCTGGAGAAGAGGAGGCTCAGGGGAGGCCTTATTGCTCTCTACGACTACCTGAAAGCAGCTTGCGGGGAGCTGGGCATCAGTCTCTTCTCTCAGATAACTACCGATAGGACTAGAGGGAGTGGCCTCAAGTTGTGCCAGGGGAGGATTAGGTTGGAGACATTTCTTCTCAGAAAGAGCGGTCAGGCATTGGAATGGGTTACCCAGGGAGATGGTGGCATCACCATCCCTGGGGGTTTTAAGGAAAGGTTGTACGTGGTGCTTAGGGACATGGTTTAGTAGGTGACGTTGGCAGTAGGGTGACGGTTGGGCCACATGATCTTGAACTTCTTTTCCAACCTAAATGATTCTATGATTCTATGATTCTCATCAACCAACACCCCCAGCTCCTTCTTCTCAGGGACACTTTCATTCCATTCTCTGCCTAGCATTTATTTGCGCTTGGGATTGTCCCGGCCCAGATGCAGGGCCTTGCATTTTTATGAGTCTAGTGTTTGATTTCTTGCAAATATAATCTGACCCCACTACATTACATTTTCTCTCCTCATTTCCTCCAACTACTTTAAGAGTTTAATTACTGTTTTAGACAAAACAAAACAACAACAGCAACAAAACACCACTGACTGTGATTTCATTACAGTATTGTGTCTATAACCATATTTCAACCTGCTGCATCTGTGTACAACGATCATATTAGAGCTTGTCTTTAGAAGTATACAGAAATTTTTCACAGAAATATGTTTTTGACATTTCTTGACGTTACACCTCTGAATATACGTTTGTCATGTGCAATTCCTTAATTAGCAGTAAGTAAAATTGAAAAATCTCAGATTTTGCAGTCAGACGATCAGAACTTCTTCCCATCAAAGCAAAGCAAAAATAGCTAAAGATGTGAGATTTTTTTAAAAGCAAAAAAAAAAAAAAAAACCTTAATATTTTCAGTGTTTCCTTCTCTTTTCTTGCCAGTTCATGATACATCCCTAACCTTATTACTTATTCTTGAGTCTTAAACAGCTTTCTCATGTTGATTCAATCTGACCCAAGGACCAAGATCAATTATGAACAATCATAAATTGTCTGTTGAGGACTCAGGAAAGACATGATGGTATATTATGTATATGCTGATGGTACCACAGATCAGATTTTCCAGTTTTCCCTCACCTGAAAAAATGTAAATAACATAGTTAATATAGTACTGGTAAGTACTTGTTAATGTAATAAAGTTATTTTAATTTTGCTGTTAAAGGAAAACTGTAAAAACCTACACAAGAAGCTTGGACAACTGTGACTTTTCCACACCTCCATTCTGTGTTTTTTCTAAAAAGGCAAGACAGGATTTACGACAGGGTAATAAAATTTGTTCTCTCTAAAGCCTCAAGGCATTTCTTTGAAACTCTGGAGTTCCACAGTATTAGATGTTTTCTTAATCATTCTTAATCAGCATAGACACCTGATCTTTTTCCTGCAGTGTCATTAAACCAATTTCGTAAGGCACATGGTCTTGTCTGCACCAACTAAAAACTGAAGCTCAATTAGCCATTAAGATTTTTGGTTACAATCTTTTTACCAATCTTAGACAGAATTTGGAGACTAAACAAATGTAAATATGGCTTTATTAGCTAGATCACAAGGATTTTAGTATCTCGGTGTCTCTAAGGTGTTCCTTCAGATTTCCATCTGCCTCTGAAGGATAGCAAACATACTCATTCCTGCCATACTATTTCTTTCTAGTTTCTATAATGTCAAAGAGATTCTGCTGCTTTGGAAAACTGACTAGACTGTGGTGTTTGTCATGCAGTCTCTTGTATCCCTTTGGTGTGCTGCATAGTAAGGTCCGCCCACCCACCACTATCAGTATACTGTGACTTATGATTTCAAGAACATGAGTTTGCTATCCAACTGGACAAACCAGTGGATAATCAGAGATTTTTTAAACAAGTTGTGCAGTTCCATCTAAGAACATGCAAATATCATTATTTCTTTTAAATTGCCTTTTATGACTTTATTTGATGATAATGAAAACATCCTCCATCCTCCCCCCCCCCCCCCCCCCCCCCCCCCTTTTTTTTTTCCCCACTAAGCACACTGATGTCTTATTTAAATGAGCGGGGGGCTGTACTTTGCTTCACACTTTGGAATAACATGGCCTGCATTTACAAATTGAGACGTGGATTTAAGAAATTAGCTTTGGCACTCAGACTACTGTTATTGCATATGGGTGGAAACATGAAGGCTGAAAATGGAACAGTGTAGTGGGTTTACGTGTCAAGGTTTTGATAGCGGGGTGCTGCATGGGTGTCCTCTGTCAGAGGAATCCAGAAGGTGCCCCATGTTAGATAAGGGCCAGTTTCAGATGGCTCCAAAGGGATCTGCTGCTGCTCAGAGCTGTGCAAATAGATTCAAGAAAGGGAAAAACCTGCTGCACAACAGCAGCTGGGAGAGAGGAGTGAGGAACAGCCATGCAGACCCCAAGGTGAGTGCAGCAGGAGGGCAGGAGGTGCTCCAGGCACGCAGCAGCAGTTCCCCTGCGGCCTGTGGAGAGGCCCCTGGTGGAGCAGGCAGTCCCCCTGCAGCCCATGGGTCCCACATGGAGCAGATCTCCACGCTGCAGCCGGTGGAGGAGCCCCCGGTGGAGCAGGTGGATGTGGCCTGGAGGAGGCTGCGGCCCATGGAGAGCCCCCGCAGGAGCAGGCCCCAGGCCGGAGCTGCAGCCTGTGGAGAGGAGCCCACGCAGGAGCAGGGGCTCTGGAGGGAGCTGCAGCCCGTGGGGGACCTGTGCTGGAGCAGTCTGCTCCTGGGGGATGGACTCCGTGGTACAGAGCCATGTGGGAGCAGTTCTTGAAGAGCTGCTGTCTGTGGGAAGCCCGTGCAAGATGGTAGAGTGACTGTAAAGGGGTGGCAGAGACGAAGTGCTGTAAACTGCAACCCATTCCCCTGCAGCACGCAGAGGGAGGACGTAGAAGAGAGTGTATGGGTGAAGGAGGTTTTAGTTTGTTTTCTTTGTTTCTCACTTCTGTAGCTTGTTAGTAATGGGCAATACATTGGATTAAGCTCCCTATGCTGAGTCTATTTTGACCATGAGGATAGTTGTTGAGTGATATCCCTGTTCCTATCTCAACCCGTGAGCCCTTTTCACTCTCTTTTCTCCTCCTTTCCCTTTGAGTAGGGGGACGGAGAGAGCAGTTGTGGTGGAGCTCAGCTGCCCACCTGAGTTAAACCACCACAAACAGGAATGTAAAATGTTATGTATAGATAAGCAATCTAAATTGTGATTATCATGAGATTCAGCAACCTCAGCTATGCACATTCTTTGATCTTTGTTGTTGTTGGAAGTGAATAGCTACTGGCAAAATTTGACCCATTAGCTCACCCTCTCAGTAAAATCTATATCTGTATTCATAATATGTGTGCATGCTTTTCTTTTCATAATGTCCCAGTATAGTGTTTCATTAATGCTAGGTACTCAAAGGAATATGGAATAATGGAATAGTCTAATATTGGCAGCAATATACTGTATGCAGCTAGCATAGCAGCAATGAGTCAGGACAACAGTCAATCAATACTGAAAATTATTGTTTTGAATGTTGTAGCCATACCACTGTTTGCTCTTTTGTCAATGCTTATCTTATGCTCCCAAATTCATACTCTTTTGTACTCCAGAATTTATAGAAAACGGGGGGGGTGGGGGGTGGGGATAAAAAATCTGTATCATTCATTGGATATAAACTCAGTAGAAAAAGAAAAATAACACAGAATGTGTTGAATATGTTTGACTTTTATTTATTTTATTTTTTATTTTTAAATGAAGCCTTTCTGGAGTTGCACCAAAACTGCAAAGGGGGCAGAACTCACTCAGATTCTTATTGCATTCCCCAGATTCTTAATTCTTACTGTGGCTTTGTACAAAGCAATCCTGTGCAAACAGGGCTAACAAAAGCCCTAACAAAAAGATATAATGCCTGCTTTCCAATTACTGCTTGTTATTGTGGTGCCAGAACCATGCTGAAATGGTTATTTGACTTCCATCCTGGTGTTGGTAGTGATATTCAGGTCTAGGATTTGCAACACTTCTGATGTTGATGGATCTACAGGTTAAGAGCTTCTACTAGGGGCAGGATATATCAATAGCTTTTTTTTTTTTTTTTTTATGTGGTGTTCAGGCATGTCAATTCAATCAAGGCGTTGAATAAATTCTGAGACATGCATAAACTTAAGACTGAATGCTATTAAAGGTGACCCTGTATTAATTGAATCTGATAAATCATTGCTAGTTATTACCTTCTGAGTTAAACTCTGGTCTCAACACTTGAATGAGATTTAGATAGGTATATCCCTTGATGAGGGAAATATCCCAATATGAGCTCCTATCCTGATAACCCTACTGTTTTTCATGAGACTTGGACAGAAAATTGTTAGTTTGACTCCTGTTTCAGAGCATATCCTAACAATTAGTTTTTCAGGAAAAAAAAAAAAAGCACATAATGAAAGTAACTCAGTAAGTAAATTACTCTCAGGCTACTGGTATGGTTCCTGAGTGTAAGGTGCTGGCCTTGAAATACAAAAACCTGACCTTTGCTCCTTTCTCTGTTGGCAGATACTCTGCTGATCTTGAGGAAAATATAACTGTCCTTTAGTTTTCATTTCTGTTAAGTACAGCTACTGATCTTCACCCCCTTCCCAATCTACCTGGAGTGGATTTACAAACATATGTAAGGGAGTCTACAGACAATCTGCAGCTACTGTTATTTAAACACAAAGTAGGAGGTATACTCAGAACGGAAAAAAAGGAGAGTGCTCCAAAGATCCTGCTCAAAAGATTCAGGCTATGCACAGTACAGCTATACATTTCTTAAAGATAGACTTTCTTGTGAGATGTCTTGTACTTCCCACTTCTTACTGAGTTGGAAATACCCTCAGGATAGCCTTTCATCAGGTGGAGTATTTTGCCATTTCTGTATCTGGTAGACAGAGCAGGAAATATATGGCAATAAAGCAACAATTCCAGATCCACAGTAGTAGTAGTAGCAGTAGTAGTAGTAGTAATATAAATAGAAAAGCTTTCTTTGGATGACCTGTTTGTACTATGCATTGTAAAATCCTAAACAAAGTGCAAATATTATAATACTATTATTCTATTGTTACTGAACTTTGTGTCTCAGAAAGCCCAAGTCATAAGAGAAAGCTGCTAGCTCTAGGCTTACTTTTTCACATGCCATCTTTTTCCTTTAATCTAAATTTCCAAATTTTGCTCAAAGAATGCTACAAGGGGTACAGACAATATGGTTGTATTGTTTCTATTTATATAGAGAAAAGATTAATACTTGGATTGACATAATAATTGAATAATACAGTCCTCCCAGCAAAGCAGAGTTAGTCATGTGGCTTTCCATCAGTTGACAGAAATAAAAATTCATGAAAACTGATCATCACCCACATGTGGCAGAAAGCATGCTAGCATTCTCTTATGGCCTATTGCACAGGCCCACTGACAGCTCTGTACTTGTGGAAGAGCAGATGGGACCACAATCCCACATCTTGTCCCACATCTGGCCATGCACACCCATCATTGCTTATCTTAAGGGGAGAAAATATATAAAGGAAGCATTATCATCCACATTTTACAGAAGGGAAGAAACATGGAATGCACTTGGGATGCACTGAGATCATATGGAATAGTTGGGGGAGAGCTGGAAATCCAAAGATGTCTCCATATCTAGGCTTGCAGTACCTCACCAGTTTGCATCTGCTTTAGTCCTAAGGCTAGGAGGAGTCAACAGACTATTTGTAAGGGATACATGAAAGATATCTAAGTGGCAGTATGGCTTAAATAAACTGTATTTTGGAGAGAATGGTCTTTGTGTACCTGAAGCAGCTGCATTACTTGAAAGTTGAGTTAAAACTATGTAGCTTGAAAAATAAAAATAAAAATGCAGGCCCAACAGGCTTTGCACTATATACTTGTGAAGGTGTGTGTTTTATCGCAATTCCAAGAATTACAAAGTTAATTTCCAATTCAGTCAGCATGGCAGTGCATTGAAACTCTGCATAGCATATAGAGCAAGAATACCTAAATGATATTCTGCTCCCACTGTGTATTTCTGCCTATTAAGAAGTAGCTTTATAAAGAACAAGTATATAATTTCATACCATTTTTGACTCCTGAGAACATTACAGACCTCTTGACAAATACAACTGACCTTTTTTATTTCGTCCACAAGTAGGCAGAGAACAAACAATATGATACCACAATGTCATAGAGAATAGAAAGGACTTCGTCAACATGTAGAATGCAGATGGAGCCCAGAGATTATTTATATGATCTGAGTTCTTCTTCACATCAGCTCCTTCAGTTCTGAACAGGAAACTTTGGTCCAGAGGATGAAAATAAAATTATCCACAAGGTTTTATTTCTCTAATTTGAATACTTTCCTCTTTCTTTCTAACCCATTCTTCTTTCACATACAACACTTTTCTGCTGGAAAAAGGGTGTCTTTCAAGAATGGTGCATTTTTCCCTGTTTTCATACTGGGGAGACAAAACAGTAGGCCAAACAATACTGATATTTTCTTAATGCCATCCTACTAACCCCTGTCTCAGTAAGAATTAGTAAACTGAAAAAAACAAATGCTTTTTGTTGCCAAATACTTAAAGATCCACATTTAATCCATGTTTAATTCTTGGTTTTGTTAGTTAACAACAATTTAATGTTGACTTGACATAAAATTCATTTTTAGTGAACTATAGAATTGTATTATACAGTAGCTTACAAAATAAAATATCCTTTTTTTGAAACTGGAAAGTAATTTTCTATTCTCCTTTGTAGGGATATTTTTCTGATCAACAACCAGGGGGATGATCAGAAGTGAGGGAGTGGGATAGTCATAGTTTGTCTTTTTCTCCACCCACTCCTACTGTTTTCTTGTCAAGCTTCTTAGCTTGGCACATCAGGTTCACTTAACTCTTAGCATTTCTCACAGAAGAGAGAAAAAAGTTCACATTTTCTCTATAAGGTCAGTTTCCTGACACAATAATTGTTTATACAATAACATCATCTTCTGTGGGCTTATCATAAACTAATCCCTAAAAGATAACAAGTGAAAGTTCCAAGAATTCCTATTCCACTATACAGTGGTATATGTCTGTTTGTGCCAGTGCCAAACACAGAGTTTCAATATATTCCATTTAAATTTTTGATATGAAAACCAATTCAGCAATATTTATTTGCTTAAAATATTACTTCACAGTAGGCATATGGAGTAACTTATTCACATGGTATATTTATGGATTTCAGTTTTGTTTTTCGGCTCTGCCAAAGGTTTGCCTTGGTGATGGTGAAGATCCAGACATGGTCATTGAATACTTGTGCTTCATTTGGGCCTCTGCATTTTGGACATGCTTAATTCAGAAAACAAAGATGCTTAACTCTGTATTAATCATACAAGATTTGCTTAAATCCTAGTTATGTCAGTGTGCTAAGGCAAGCATTTACTTACATTCCTTGTTGAGGAGAGATGGAATTATACCATGGATAAAGTCCGGAAAAGTGTGAGTGATTTGTTGACAAATGCCTTTCGGTCTACCATCTTTTTTTTTTTTTTTTTCTCATTCCAACCCATTTTTTTTCCCATTCCAACCCAGCTATTTGCAGAACTGCAAATAGCTGGAAAGCCTTCTTCATCGCTATATTCTTTGTGTTGCCCCTTATGAGTAGTAATACCACTGGGGGCACTCCCAATACGTCTTTAACAGATTCTAGTCTCAGGAAGCATGTGTACAGAAGTACTGAACTTTATTTTTTTTTTTTTTCTCAACTATTAATAATCAAAAATGTGCCTAAAAATATTTCTACAGTAGCCAAATAAGCATGAATCACCTAGTCCATTTGTGATTCAGGAAGGAGTCTCTAAAGCTTTTGCAATCACTCAAAAGCAATAGAGTGCTCCTACCACTGTCAATATTTCACACAGTTGGGTCAGGAACTATGGTTGCAAAGAGCAATGAATTATGGATCTGTACTTTTCAAACAACAAGGTCATTTTTTGGAGCTGTTGGCCACATGATCCCAGAGAAGGATGTTTAATCAATTTTGCACAACTGAGTGAATGGGTGAAGGACATATGTGTAATTCTAAACTTTCAGAGACTAGGTAACTTTTTAATGATTCCCCAATATCCATGCAAATGTTGTCACCTTGGATTCTCAAGAGTATGGTCATTTAGAAGGAAAGAGAAAATGAGGTGCCTCTTGAAGCAAACCCAGAGTGTGACACTATAAGGAAAAAAGTGCAATGAAAAGGGCTGGTGTGTGAGAACTGTAATTACTGATGTGGAAATTCGACAATGAAATGAGCTATTCCACCCTCCCACCCACCAGGGCCATGACTGCCCAGATGATCGTATCTGGATAACAGTATTTTTTGGCAGTTACCTCCTGATATTAAATGATGTAGAAAATTTTGATTCTGCAGATGAGTTTTCAGATGTTGTATATGATGAAGAACAAAATAGTACATGCAAAGAAAAGTGTAAATAATTTTAAAATTGATACTGGAGAGACATAATTTAGAGAGTAGTTAGAAAATCACACGTGCATGACAGAGAGGATGCTGCGAAATCTACTGTTTAATCCATGGGAAAAAGAAAGAAAGGAAAAAAGGCAAGGCAAGGCAAGGCAAGGCAAGGAAAGGGAAGGGAAGGGAAGGAAAGGAAAAAGGAAAGAAAGAGAGAGAGAAAGGGAGACAGAGAAAGAGAGAGAGAGAGAAACAAAGAAAGAAACAAAGGAAGGAAGGAAGGAAGGAAGGAAGGAGGGAAGGAAGGAAAGGAAGGAAGTATTTGGCAATGTATCCCATAGACATTTAGCAAAACCCATGAAGGGTCATAATCTTTGTGTAATAAAATGTTGGGAGATATCTAAATAAGAAGTGTTTACATGCTGGTGAGTATTTCCTATGGACATGAAAATGTGCTAAAAAAAGCGTGTGTTTCTGTCAAAGTATTAGGAAGTTTATGGACACCGAAGTATCCATGGAGTTGGGCTTAGGACTAAGTACATTTGTTGCTTCTGTTAGGCTGATCATGTGTTAGTGGTGATGACCTGCTCTAAGAAGTTGTTTAGCTGTGTAGGTTGCACAGGGACACTAAAAACAATTCTGCTTCTCTGAGGCAGTATTCCTGCCAGAGTTCTTTGGTGTGAAGGGAAATCTGCAATATACCAGGTCCCTTTTGCATCTAAAGTGCAATTCTTTCTTCCTAGGCAACACTTAAATGTCTGTGTTTTTGTTGTTGTTTTTTGTTTGTTTGTTTTGGGTTTTGTTTGTTTGTTTGTTTTTCCACAGATACTAACATGAAGCTACCTGGCATATCCTAAAATATTTTGCTAAAGAAAATTCCACAAAATTTCAATAAAATAATAGTATAAAAATATTAAGAAGAACAGATTGCTTGTAGACGTTAGCAATAGTTTTGTGAGAAATGTCCCATCAAAACCAGTCATTTTCATGACCATTTTCAAATAGAAAAAAAGAAAAAAAAGTATCTATCTAATCTATCCATCCATCCCTACAGAGAGAGAAAAAAGTACTGAGGAAAAGCAGATGGTGTGTGTGCATAAGTATAGCTGTAAATTCACACCAGTGATATCAAGAAAATGCACTTATGTTGATAGTAGGGGTCACTTTACACACTAGTGCAGCCAGTTGAAAAGAAAGAGGTGAGGTTAGCCCTTTTCTACTTTCCCAGTTGTAGATTGTGTTTCAAGAGCCAAAACTGCTGCCAGCATAATTTAGAGAGGCCAGGCTGCTGCTCTAAGTTACAGATGCTTTTCCTGCGTTGCCTGTGGGTAGTTCTGCAACCTGCAGCTGCCAAGGGTATTTGGAGCAGTCACAGCACTGAGTGCTATCATTCCACACTGTGCAAAGTGGTCTGGAGCTTACATGGAAGGACCTTCAGTTTGGCTGTCTCTGGTTGGCATGTGAGTTTTTATAGTTCTAGCAAAACATGTATGCAATTGTGCAAACGTATGTATCCATGTATGCAAGTGAATGAGTTGAGAATTTCTTTCCCTATAGAAATCTTTCCTCTCTATTTCATTAATAGCTTATGCACTTCATAACCACCTTTTATCATGGCATTAGGGATTTACTGGATACCAGAGGAGCACTGTGGTTTCATTGACAATGTGGCAATGTAAAATGAAAGATAGAGCTGCGTGGCTGCCTAAATAGCCACACTTACCACACTTAACACGTGTCCTGGTGCGGGAGGCGAGCTGTGAGCGCACCCAGATGAAATCCCACTCATTATTTGCAGCCCAGACCATCTGCCATTGATATAGCCAGAGTGTAGGGCTCACTCTTCTGCTTGGGCAAAAGCATCTTAGTACAGCCACAGAGTAGGAAAAAACCTGACTGAACACAAAGGGATTTTTTTTTCACTCCTTAGATTTCATAACCACACCAGTCTGTAATGTATGTTTCAGTATCAAAAATAAATATACATGGTTATTTTCTTAATTGCCATGTTCATTTACTGAGAAGTAAAATAAATATTAACTTATAAAATTCCATCAAAATATTTGATTTTCTGCTAACTTTTTTCATGGAAAACAAAATGCAAATTTGTTTATTTGCAGTATTTTGAGGCTGCTTTTTCTTTTTGTTTGTTTGTTTGTTTTCTTACCCTGCTCTTGCAATCTAACTACTGTTAGAGAAAAGCCTGTATATACTTCAAAGTCAAGGAACATGTGAATTTTACTGAATTTTAATGTGATAAATTATATGTTGTGGGTACAGTAGAATTGGATGTAGAGAAAAGAAATCTTTGAGTCTTTTCCTGTCAACAAAGTGTGTGTGTATGGATAGATGTGTAAACACTTTCCTAGTATTTATCCCCCACATAATCTCCACTCACTGCCTTATATATAAACATTTATATTTGGATAATTATCTTCGGTATATTTATCTGACTTTTCAGATATTTATACATTTATCTGACTTTTGCAAGACTTTGCAAAAGATGCTGATGGAACTTAATCTGCAAATTATACTGAAATTCAATGGGATGTGAGCATAAAACTGTTTTAGACAGAACTGAAAGTGCAGTTGACACAGATATATGTGCACATTAACATAAAATATAGATACAACAGATATTCCAGTGTCAATGAATGAAAAAGTTTAAATCACATTAGAATGATTTTACAGTACAGAAGATGTATGCAAGGGACTTATATGTAATGTAACCACATTTTCTGCACTATTTTATTAGGGAGAAAACGTTCACTGATATGCCATCTGAAGAAGACCACAAAGACATTTTCCTGAAGCCTGTAATGAGAATGGGTTACATTTCTACCAAGTTCCACATTCTCATTACAAGCTTTTTAATGAGAAGGGATTAATTTTCTGCCATTTTCTATTCTCATTACTACTCAGTCAAGGGAACAAGGTATCAAGAGTTTAATGCCTAATTTATATTCAATGAATCTTAGTAGTGAGCTGCACTCTTTTGACCTTTTCAATATTTTATACTTTGATTGGGTGGTCATTCAACTCCTGCATTGTTTATAGCCTTATTATAGTAGTGTATAGAAGAAAAGTGGACTTGCTACAAAAACTGCAAAACAACAGAAAGGTCAATTTAATACTGTACACATGTACCAGTTTGAGAATGTACCTGGCATTAAACTTTGAAAATCCTTTTCCTGTCAAATCTACAGAAAATAACACTCCATTCCCTGTGATCAGCCTTGCAACTAAAACTGGGGACTTGGAGAAATGAGTCATATTCTGTAGTCACTGGGATTGGTTTCACTTCCTCCTCCTGTACTCACTTACACCTGTGACAAAGAAGGCAAAGATCTACCAAAGTTCAGTACTTAAAAGTACTTTGCACAAAGGTCAATGAGTGCAAAAGGAACAAGATGAAAAATCAGGTCCATTGTATTGCCATTAGTTAACGCTTCTTGAAAAACTCATTAAATATCTATGTGAAATATTTCAACTGATTTTGATAAGACTTGTGAAAGTGAGATGGTTTAAAGGACAGATGAAAAATTCTACACCTATAAAAAATTGAAGATTAATGCCAAAGTACTTTATATACATATACATAAAAGAAAAAAAAAAAAAGAAGGAAAAGAAGAGAAAGAGAAGAGAAGAGGAGAGGAGAGGAGAGGAGAGGAGAGGAGAGGAGAGGAGAGGAGAGGAGAGGAGAGGAGAGGAGAGGAGAGGAGAGGAGAGGAGAGGAGAGGAGAGGAGAGGAGAGGAGAGGAGAGGAGAGAAAGAAAAGAGAAAAAAAGAAAAAGAAAAAAGAAAAGAAAAGAAAAGAAAAAAGAAAAGAAAAGAAAAGAAAAGAAAATAAAAGAAAAGAAAAGAAAAGAAAAGAAAAGAAAAGAAAAGAAAAGAAAAGAAAAAAGAAAAGAAGAGAAGAGAAGAGAAAAAAGAAAAGAAAAAAAGAAAAGAAAGAAAGAAAAGAAAAGAAAAAGAAAAGAAAAGAAAAGAAACGAAAAGAAAAAAGAAAAGAAAAAAGAAAAGAAACGAAAAGAAAAAAGAAAAGAAAAGAAAAGAAAAAAGAAAAAAGAAAAGAAAAGAAAAGAAAAGAAAGAAAAGAAAGAAAAGAAAAGAAAAGAAAAGAAAAGAAAAGAAAAGAAAAGAAAAGAAAAGAAAAGAAAAGAAAAGAAAAAAGAAAAGAAAAGAAAAGAAAAGAAAGAAAAAAAGAAAGTAAAAGGAAAGAAGAGAAGAGAAAAGAAAAAAGAAAAGAAAAGAAAAGAAAAGAAAAGAAAAGAAAAGAAAAGAAAAGAAAAGAAAAGAAAAGAAAAGAAAAGAAAAGAAAAGAAAAGAAAAGAAAAGAAAAGAAAAGGAAAGAAAAGGAAAGGAAAGGAAGAAAAGGAAAGGAAAGGAAGGAAAGGAAAGGAAGAGGAAAGGAAAGAGGAAAGGAAAGAAAGGAAAAGAAAAGAAAAGAGAAGAAAAGAAAAGAAAAGAAAAGAAAAGAAAAGAAAAGAAAAGAAAAGAAAAGAAAAGAAAAGAAAAGAAAAGAAAAAAGAAAAGAAAAAAAAGAAAAGAAAAGAAAAGAGAAAAGAAAAGAAAAGAAAAGAAAAGAAAAGAAAAGAAAAGAAAAGAAAAGAAAAGATTACTAAAGTAAAATAATGCATTGTATTTGTGGCACGTCATTTGAGTTGAATTGGCTAAACATCCAAAACTTTGGAATCAAATTTTCTTCTTAGTTGTTAGGCATTTTTTCAACTTTACTGTAGTGTAAAAATATGAAAAACCTACACCCTGCAAAGAACTATACTTTGAAAATATGATAGCCGATTTATCCAGTGCTTATAGTGGATTGTGTGCAAATTTATGGCTACAAGGATATTTTGGCATTATTTAATTTGGAGTCACTTGCAGAAGTGATGAAATTCAAAATTAACAACAGAAAAACATTCAGAAAATAAGAGTTAGCTAAAAAATCCACTTGATTTTTTTTTTTTTTGCGTGAAGCCTTTTTTTTTTTAATTAAAAGGGCCTGTTTACACAGCTCAGATAATTATTCTTTTAAACCT